>NW_027419354.1:0-39111 GCF_009905375.1 Apium graveolens
AATATAACGTTTATATTCGTCGCATTTCACCACGATAGATAGGAGTCCCCTGCCACTGACAGCCCTTCCCCTTATCGATCTAGGATTTAATGAGTGTTCATTCATTGGAAAGCATCTGATTAAAACTTAATATTTTTACTTAGGGATTTTTAATTTAGAACGATCATGATCCCATCATAAAGAGATTCCCAATTTTTCCTTGAATAAAATACTTTAAATCAAAACTTGTCAATGGTTTGATTTCCAGGTAGTGGAGGAGTCACATCGGTCTCGCTTAAAACCCACAGCCTTACAAGTTCTATGAACCCGTTGTTGACAAAATCACCCCATGTCAGAAATAAAGAAAATTCGTATTTTATTCCGTGTTTCATAAACACGAGAATCTCATAATCGTTTGTTAATTTTAAATCTTGAGTCGTTACAGATTTTATCTTGTTTAAAGGCATGGCATGGGTGATGTATCTAATACATACATGCATCATTAATCTAATTAAAACATGCATTTTCTACTCTACACATACTATTTATACATCATATGAAAAGTGCGTAAAGTAAACGTGCAATAGTTATGGCCCAGTCCCATGTGATCTTTTCAGGCTAATGAAAAGATCAAGGTCAATCTATGGTGTAAAAATAACTATTACATATGTCTTCTCTATTGCTTCCATTGTCTCCTTGGCCTCCATAGGATGCCTCCTCTTTCCCTTGTCCTTCTTGGATGTTACATTAAAAATTATACTAATGAACTTACAAAAGAACTCGAGTTACATTCGAGATAAAACAACTACAAATAGAAAACGACATGCAAGTCGTATTTTACAAACCAAAAGAATAAACCATTACAACTAAGGTCTTAAGGCCATAATTATACACCATGCTCAAGTAACCATTAAAGAACATGATAGATCATATAGAGATGACATACTATTTATCACTTATCATGATCCAATCAAGTATCAGAATACTAGCAAAACATGTATCAGAATACTATTCCAGAAGCATGTATCAGTATACACACGATCCATATCCCAGTTACCAAAAACATGTATCAATATACATATTTTAAGAGATCGCATACATATGAGTTATGGCAGATCTTAAACATACTAGTATCATCATATAGATCATTAACAGATTCATCATATCATTCATATAACATAACTGTTATCATGGCAGACTCATATAACATAATGTTATCATGACAGACTCATCACACATGCATACTTGTAAAAATACAGTAAACACGTAACCAAATCAGCCCCTTATACACGTAGCTCTGATACCATTATTGGGTTCCGAAGGCATAAAACGCAGCGGATAAACGTAAATAAAACAAAAATTTCGAAACCCAAAAACAGGATCCATGTATAATTATGAGCAGATTATGTAGATAACGAATCATACCTTTCAAGAGCTTAACTTTCACGAACTCAACGGAGATCCTAGCTCACACTTTGTGTCTACCTCTCGGAGAAACACCTCTACGGTATCCACACGAGCACCTTCAAGAACGTCTAACGAACTTGACTACGGAATGGATGTACTAGCCTCCTTCTTGACGATCTGAATTGCTTCTGCCTATCTTTGCTGCTAGGGTTTTCTCAAAAACGTACAAGCCTCTTTAACATATCATTATGTATTTATAATGGTTGATTAAAAAGGCCCATAACAGCAAAGCCCAACCCTAGTAGGTATTGGATTAAATAATAAAAACGAATTTCTATTATTTAATTAATAACTAAGTCATACTTAATTATTATGGGCAAAAACATTCCTTTTAATTCGAATTTATATTATCTCAATTAAGTCTTACTTAATTATAATAAAATTCAAATAATCATCAATTAATTTAAATCCATAATTTAAATTAACTATTCCATTAAGTGCTCTATTTGTGCGACCCTATAGGCTATTATTTAATTGGCAATAATTTTATTCTCTAATAAAATTATAAACAATGAGCGGTATCTAGTAAACATCATTGTTACCCAATTAAACAATAATTAAATTGTGATTAGATAAAACCTTTCGTGATTAATGTTTTTCGTGTAATATAATCCCTTTAACCATACATATTATAGATTAAACTCGAGGCATGTATTTAGTCATCCTCTTCAACATTTAATCCGGGTTTACTTGATCCATGATAGATTATCAAGACAAATCATTATTTGAGCATGGCCATGCTTTTATAATCTTACTCAATCAAGAGGCCAATAATATCTCTCCTAATTATAGGAGGGTTAAATCCTTTATCTATCATTCATATTTCTCATACGACTCATGATATACCCGATGTCCACTTTTATCATCACCCGATCAAAAGTAACTTTAATGTAGTCAAAGTATATTAATCCTCGTATAGAAATATAATGATTTCAAGTCAAAGGATCGTTACACCATTATCACTGTGAGTCTTTCTTATGACTTTATTAAATATGAAGAATCTCACTGTGGGTCTGTCCAGTACCATGTACTCTCACATGTACCTATGTATTGACTTTAGTATCCCCATACTTATAACCAATGAGTTGTGGTTATCTTGTCAAACAACATACTAGTCTATCTATGTATTATTATTGTCCTATATAAAATACTCGACTAGGGACCTTTAAGAATATGATATATTATATAATCTCAAGTTCAAGTCATGTTTTGTATCACAATTCTAAGGACATTTATTATGCTAACAAAATATCGCAGTAATTAAGGTCATAATAAATATTTATTGAATGATCAACTGACATAAAGATTTAAAAGAATAATGTATTGCCTCTAGGGCACCTACACTAACATTGAGGTCATCATAGTCATCTTGTGTACACCAAACTATACTTTGGTTTAGTTCTTAGTCTCTAGGGACAATAATAAGGGCTCTTTTGGGTGTAAGAATATGTACACGAAGATCGTGAATGATCAATAAGGGATCTGCTCCTTCTAATGAAAGAAGAGAATGTCCTATGTTATCCACTTATGCTAGTTCAGGAATCTCTAGTCAAAGTGAATGAAATTAGAAAGAAGTTTCTAATTTTCATTAAACAGAACTAGGCACAGTGAAGAGGAAAACATATGATTAAATTAGACAGGCTTGACACAAAATCCATGCCTTATTTTTAATCGGGACATGTAGACAGAAGGAATGTATTGTGCGGTAACTATTCACTGAATAGGTTCTTGGTATTCTAAGCAGTGAATTCATATTATCCGAATAGTCGCGATATATTAAAAAGTATCACTCACGATGTAAAATAAATATGATTAATTTATTAATTGTATTAATGAGTTAAAGGATTCATATAAATAATAAATTAATTAAGATGCTTTCTTAATATTATTAATTAATAATTTAATTTGTGAAATTAAATTATGGAGAGTTATTATTTTCAAAAGAGTTTAGAAATGATTAAAAGAGATTTTAATTATTAATTAATGGATTAATGAGATTAATCAAAATATGGGGTTAATAATTATATTATTTTATGGAAAAATATTAGCTAGAAATTGTGTCTATAAATACACTATAATAAACGCTATTAGCCTAGCCGTAATTTTCTAAAGAATTTTTGAAGAGGGAGGCAATCCCTAATTCTCTCTACACCATTTTCCCTCAATCCGACGATCTGATCCCTTGGTGGATACCGTAGAGTGCTTCACACATTGAGGAGCAGCTGCTAGAAGCCTCTAGTATTCATTCTTGGATCGCTTTTAAGGTTAATATTCGATCTATATACTATATTCACGAATCGTATGCGATTAATAAGGGTTTTATGCGAAAAAATTGTTATCCATGCTTTCGTGTATGTTATAAAACCCAACACTCCCAAACACAGGCATACCCCACATCCCATCAAGGAAGGGCACGTGGGCATGCGACAATGACAGTTATCAATAACCAACAACTGAGACAAGCATGACACGCATCAGCACACTTTAGGTGCATCATAAAGGTGGTCCTTACCTGGACACGTGTATGGAATCCATTCGATCCCAGGAATCCTCCGCCTCTAATAACGAACGGTCCGATCTAAAGGTACCAACCCCTAAATCTTACCTTTGGGCTATATATACCCCAAGGGAAAATGATTTAGGGGTTACGCTCTCTTGCACACACGTATACACTCACAACCACCTCACTTTCCTATCTATCTTCATCTTCCTCAAAGCGAGTTATTACTCTCACATCGGAGGTGTTGCGGGGCTCAAACCCCCTCCGGTGTTGTTTTGCAGACACCCCACATCAGCTACACCACAACTACTGCAAGAAGGTCCAGGCTCGGGCGTCGAAAGGAGCAGTCCCGCACGCCGGAGTTATCATTGTCAGCAGTGGCCTCTGACAGTAGGAGCAACATTGATTAGGGAAGAGAATGGAAAATGACAACCAGCTTAGTATGTAGCCAAGTACTAAAAGATGCCGAGACCATGTACCCAAGATTGGAGAAATTTGCATTTGCCTTAGTCATAGCATCAAGAAAGTTCAGACATTACTTCCAAGGAAGAGAGATCCGGGTTGTGACAGATCAACCCTTAAGAAAGATAATACACAAACCAGATGTCTCGGGAAGGCTTGTAAACTGGGCAGTGGAGTTAAGTCAGTTCAACCTAAATTTCATTCCAAAGACAGCTATCAAAACCCAGGCACTTGCTGATTTTATCATTGAATGCAACTTTCCAGAAGTTGAGCCTACAACTATGAGCATTGATCCATCCAACAACCATGATCCTAACCCGGGAGCCTGGACTCTCAAGGTCGACAGATCTTCGACAAATAAAAGGTCAGGAGCCGGGCTCATTCTAAAGAACCCCGATGGCTTCATGATTCAAACTACTATATCCTTCAGCTTTTTAGCAACAAACAACCAAGCAGAGTATGAAGCCCTGGTTGCGGAGTTGAATCTTGCCAGGACCCCTGAGATTTTAAAACCTAAACATCTATAGTGACTCCCATATTTTAGTCAAGCAAACAAACGGTGAGTACATAGCGAAGATCCAATTCTAGCTAAGTATCAAGCTTTGGTTCAGAGCTACCTTGCCTTGTTACCACGAAGCCAAGTTTTACAAATCTGCCGAGAAGAGAATTCAGAGGCCAATACCCTGTCCAAGCTGGTTCAAAACTCATCAGACCTAAATTGCTTTATCTACTTTAAGAAATTACAAAAGCCAACTATGGAAACAAAAGAGGTCCTGAAGATAGACAACACCCCGAATTGGATGACTCATTTCATCAACTACTTGGAACATGGAGAAATCCTAGAAGATAAAGGGAAGGTTTCAAAGATTAAAATCTAAGAAGTCAAAGTTCTTTCTTGAAGAAGGACTACTCTATCGCCGGACCTTCTCCTCCCCTATCCTGAAATATGTCGGCCCCAGCGGAGGCGGAGTATTGTTTAATGGAAGTTTATGAAGAAATATGCGGAGACCACATATCTGCAAAGGATCCAGCTCACAAAATCATAAGGCAGGGGTACTACTGGCCAACAATCCATCAAAATACTGATGAATTTATGAAAAAATGCAAGCAATGCCAACTTTCAGCAATGTATCCAACCCAGCTCAGTATTACCCTCCTCGGTCCTGTCTTCAACCCCCCTTTTCTATCTGGGGAATAGATACCATGGGACCCTTCCTCCGGGCTAAATGAGATCTCAAATACCTCTTGGTTTCAATCGACTACATGACTAAATGGGGTAGAAGCGAAGGTAATGAGAACCATCAACCAGCAAGACTACATAAAATTCATGGATAATATCTTGATATATTCAAAATCCCAAGAGTCCTGGTATCAGACAATGGACTGCAGTTCATCGGATCAGAATTTGGAATCCTATCTCTTAGAGCGGGGTATCAAGCACAAAAAGTCATCAGTAGCATACCCTCATGGAAACGGACAAGTAGAAGTGACAAACCGGATCCTCCTTTGAGGCATCGAGAAAAGACTTAGAGAAAGCAAGAGCAAGTGGCCGGAAGAGATTGCCCAATGTGTTATGGGCCTACACGAACTAGTCCCCGACAAGCACAGACGAAACTCCTTTCAAGCTAGCTTACATAACAGAGGTAATGATGTCTATCAAAGTAGGATCCCCCTTCTCATCGAGCAATCAACTTCGATGAAATAACCAACAAGGAGGGGCTCAAAACAAATATTGAGCTCATTAATGAGGTCCGGGACCAGGATATAGCAGAATGGAAAAATACAAGGAAAAAACTAATGAACACTTCAGCCAGAAGTCCAGGGTCAAAACTTTCAAGTTGGAGACATGGTACTTCGAGATACAGAAGCCTTGGATCCTACCAATACTAGAAAGCTGATGCCCAAGTGGGAGGGGTCTTATAAGGTCAAAGAAGTCTTAAGGCCAGGAACTTACAAGCTAACGAACATGGATGAATCCGAGATCCCCAATACTTGGCATGGACTCAAGCTCATAAAATTCTATCAGTAGAGAAAGCAATAAAAAAGTAACCAAAAACCTGTAGCCTATAGCAAAGCAACCACTTTATGATTCAAATTCTTGTATGAAGAAAATTTCAGATAAATGAAAAGAGCTTTTTTGTTTCAGTTAACAATTATATAAATCACTACTGATAAAAAAGTAAACATCAACTCGGGTATGGATTCATACCAGAGTTGAAAGCAACCAATTTTTACTTAGAATATTGTCTAAGTAGAAAAAAGCAATACAAAGCAAACATCAACCCGACTATGGATTCATACCCGGGTTGAAAGCAATTATTTGTACTTAAAATACTATCTAAGTATAAAAAATAATATAAAAACAAACATCAACCCGGCTATGGATTCATACCGGCGTTGAAAGCAATTATTTTGTACTTAAAATACTATATAAGTATAAAAAGCAATATAAAGCAAACATCAACCCGGCTATGGATTCATACCGGGTTGAAAGCAATTATTTTGTACTTAGAATAATATCTAAGTATAAAAAGCAATATAAAGCAAACACAAACCGGTTATGGATTCATAACCGGATTTCAAGCAATTATTTTGTACTTAGAATACTATCTAAGTATAAAAAGCAATATAAAGCAAACATCAACCCGGCTATAGATTCATACCCGGGTTGAAAGCAATTATTTTGTACTTAGAATACTATCTAAGTATAAAAAGCAATATAACGCAAACATCAACCCGACTATGGATTCATACCGGATTTCAAGCAATTATTTTGTACATATAATACTATCTAAGTATAAAAAGCAATATAAAGCAAACATCAACCCGACTATGGATTCATACCCGGGTTAAAAGCAATTATTTTGTACTTAGAATATTATCTAAGTATAAAAAGCAATATAAAGAAAACATCAACCCGGCTATGGATCCATACCCAGGTTGAAAGCAATTATTTTATACTTAAAATATTTCATAAGTATATAAAGCATTATAAAGCAGAAAACTAGAATTAACAAATGCAACCAAATCCATAAAAGCATCAATATGTATTGTACAACAATCCGACCAAAGTCAATTACAAAATACCATTCACAAATTAACAAAGTACTAGAAGGAAATAAACTACATGGGCATAGCCCATACGGCTTTGCAAAGTCGGTTCACCTACAGAAAAGCTGGGATTCCGACCATTGTAGGGTTCAGGCTTACCATTACCATGCTCTATAGCAGTCTTGGGGGGCAATAAACTCATGGATGAAACTTGGCCAATTCCGCCCCAGGGTCAGTTTTCAGGTGCCCTCTCATCCAAGAACCATGTCCTTCGAATATCAGGAGCCCCGACCGTGGCAACAACCATATCATCCTCATCACTTGCCTTGAACTCGACAATGATAGCTTCTTTTTTCAAGTTCTCCTTGGCAGCCAAATCATCCTTTGAGCTTCTCAACTTTCCTTCGCAAGACCATCAGCCCGGTCATTCTCCTCCGTAAGCTGCCTGTTCAACCCAAATTCAACTGTCTTGAAACCCTCTCGGCCTCATCGAGCTCATCCTTAAGATTATCCACCTTATCTTTCTCAAAGTATGTCCTCTTGTTAGCATCCCGGACCTCCATGAAGGCTATATCAGAAAAGAGAGCAATAGCACTTCCAACCTACAAGAAATTAAGAAAAAATAACTAAGTCAGAAAACTCTACCCGGGTAAGAAACAGGAGTTAAAGACAAATTACCTATCCTCAGTGCCCAGTAACCTTCTTGAAGGATGCAGCCATCCCAGATCCATCCATCTCATCCCAATCATCGTCTGTCGGGATGTCAGACATTAATTCAGCAAGTTCTACCAGGGTCTTAGTACCCACCTTCACCGGCTCCCCATCTGGATCCTTCCCCTCAGAATCACACACGACTAGTCAGCAACAATGATTTACCCCGGGGAGGCTTGCAAGCTGTGGACTTCTTCTTCCTCTTGTGAGAAGGCTCTTCTTCATCAGGAATTTCCTGAATGATTGGGTCAACATTCATGGGCTCAGAACCCGGATCTATCTCATTTCGGGGAGCGAAAGACTCGGCACCAACCTCAGCATCAGCTGATCCAGACCCAGCAACCGCAACGCTCTTGGTCTTGAAAGCAAGCCCCAAGGTATTGAAAGCAGCAGCATATGCAGAGGAAGACATGATAACAGCGTGATCCGTATTATAGTGAGGGAAAACTGAAAGAAAACAAAAGAAAACCAAGTCAGAACAACAGAGCATCACCGGGAAAGCATGGTATAAGCAATCCGGGTATAGAATCACAACAATCACCGGGTATGCAGAAAGCAGAAATTTTACAACTAAAACAAATACCAAGAAACTTACAAACCGAAATTGAAGAGAGTCTTATGATTCAAAAATGTATCTTGGGTAAGATGAAACCCGAGACAATCACATAAATCCCTTATCTGCTCAATAGCTTCACCCTCAAGAACAGCCGGGTGGAATTTTATTTGAATCCCCTCTAGAGTGAAGTAGGGGAGGCAAGCCAAATTTATATCTTTCAGCAAGATTATCTCCCCATTCCAGTACTTCAGAGAAGTCTGGTGCATAATTGGCTTAGACCTACCCGGATCATACCCTATACTCAGCAGCCCGAACCAGATCTTATAAAATGGTTTCTGACTTGATTTTGACAAATATAAAAAGTTGATGAAATAACTTCAGGGTAGGCTGGAACCTGGCCTTATTACAATAAGCTATGAACCAAGTCATAGACTTGATCCTATTTGGAGTAATTTGCATGGGGATATCCTATAAACATGCTTACAGATATGTTTAATAAACATGTGGCACCGGGAATTCCACCCGGATCTCAGATGCTCCATCCAAACCGGGACGAAGCCATCAACTGGTCGATGGTAGATCCTTTCATAAGGTTCCGACCATCTCCCTTTGATGTTCGGGGTCAACTGAAACACGGCTCAGATCTCCTTATCCATTTCATTCGGGTCTGCCTCAGCAAAATGGTCATTCAACGTATAGTGATCCTTGCTTATGGTCATCTCCGCAAAAGCTTGATCCAATTCTGCCTGATTATACACCCCCGGATGACCATCAGACTGCTTCTCATACTTGATTCTCAGATAGTAAACATAATTTTAAACATCTCGGGCCTTGGTCACAAAGTGATACTTCACATCAATCCAGTATCCCTCAGGAGTAAATGGTATACATCGATCCGGGAGCTTCTTATACCGGAACCTGCTAATAACTTTAGAAGAGGTCGCAGCTGTCTTACCTATTTCTACCCAGGATTGGCTTATCTATGAAGAATTTAGATCACTTTCTTAGCTAGAGGAACCCTGGATAACAGGAGAGCGGTCTCTTATCATGAGTCCTTGGTCCGGACCATATACCTATTAAGATCAATGTGAATTAGTCTGGATTCCTACAAGTCTTTATTTTCTCACTAAATGGTCCGGACCAAGTACATTATGTTAAGTTCTACCATAACCTGCCAATCCGTACCGGCAATACAAGTCCAACCCGACCATATATTACTAATCCAGATTAGCAAAACCCTAAATACTATATTCCTACTTATCAACAAATAAAACAAAAAATAATCTTAATCACCTATACCCGGGTATACCCTCCAACCCGAGTACAACCGTTCTCCCAGAATAACCAAACAAACAAGAGCATGAAACCAACCCATAGCCGGGTATACACCCCCCAACCCGGCTATAAACAAAACCCTAACCAAGAAACAGTTTCTATAGAGAATCAAACAACCAAAACATCCCCCTTTTTACATATACTTACACATAATCCAATCGAGAACACCAAGAACAGCCTTAGCAAAACCCAGAAAATTGGACCAAAAACCAAAGCAAAAACAACAATCCCTACATATCTAAATGAGCAACACAAAAATAAACTACAAAACACAAGCATGTACAATAAAATAAACACACAAAAACCCAAATTTTATATCGAATTCGTGGAGAGAAGAGATCAAGCATGCAAAAATTTGAAGATACAATGATGAAAAAGAAAGAAAGAAGAAGCTTACAAGTCGATTGAGCACAAAAGAGAACATCGACTGATTTGAACAAAGTAACAGCGAAGAAAATGACCAAGACTTCGAACCTTCAGAAATTTGAGAGAAAGAGGTGTTAGGAGCAATTGATGATATCAAGCAGAAACTATCAGAAGTTCATATCAGAACTTACATCAACGGATGATGATGACATCAATGGATGATGATATCGGAGGATAAGGATATCGACGGATGATGATGTCAACGGATAATGTAATCAGTATTTATCACATCAGTTGATCTTCGAGAAGGAAAAGAAAACAGGAACTCAAGACGGTGAAGGACTTTATCTCAGAAGCATTGTATAAGTTTCCTTGTTGTTGATAGAATATGATTCCTTATACATTGTGTAGCTGTGCTCTATATAAAGCACATATTAGGTTCATGCCTATAAGCATTGTGACATTGTTATATCTTTCGCATAACCTAGCTAGCTCTCAAGGATATTTGTTCCTCTTTCGAGAAAGTACATTTGTAATAAGTTTTTATCAGTTAATATAAAACTGTTGATTCTGTTGAAGCTTTGTCGAATTGATTATATTAAATGTTTTCATCCCCTATAGGTGATTAAGGGACTAACAATTAGTATAAGAGCTTGCTGTTAACGTACAAATAGTTTAAGATCTGAAAATTAATCAACAATGTCGGCAAAGAAGAAGAGACATATAATACGAATCAGAAGCCACCACCCCCAGCCACATCACAGATAAGCAGCAACATGAGTAGGTATGAAGCAATCAAGGTGCCTATCCTGAAGATACATGAATATCCAATTTGGAAAGTCAGGATGTCCACGGATCCAGAATATCTAAACATGATCTATGATGGTCCTCATAGACCAATGAAGGTAGTTGTTTCGCTTGTAGGAGAACTAGAGAAGATGATAGACAAAGACATGAATGACTACTCTCCTGAAGAAATCTAATCTATCATGAAGGATGCTAAGGTCAGACACATCCTGCACAACTAGTCTTGATAGTGTTATGTCCAATAGAGTCATTGGATGTAAGATATCAAAAGAGATATGGGATGCTTTAGAAGTAAAGTGTCAAGATAAAACCACTATCAAGAAAAACAGGAGGACTAATACTTACTCAAGAATATGAGCACTTTGACTCAAGGGACAATGAGTCCTTAACTGAGATCTATGACAGATTTCAGAAGTTGCTGAATGACTTATCCCTTGTCAATAAAGAATATGATTTAGAGGACTCAAACTTGAAGTTCCTACTTGCTATCCCTGAAAAGTGGGACTTTAAAGTCACATAAATAAAGGAAAACTATCAACTTGATAACAAAACCTCTAGATGAGATCTATGGAGTTCTGAAAACTCATGAACTAGAGATGAAGCAAAAGAAGCAAGTGGAAAGGATCTAAATATAGACCAGTTACACTCAAGGTTGAAGAGAAGCCAAAAGAGACAGCTAGGAGGAAAAGCTACTCCAAAGGGAAAGCCATGATTGCAAAGTCAGATACTGAATCATCAAACTCTGATGATGACTCAAATACTGATACTGAATCAGATACCGACAATGATCATAACAATAGTGAAAACATGGATTAAATGGTTGCCCTACCGATTAAAAGCTTCAAGAAGATTATCTACAAGAACTTCAAGAAAGGGAGAAGATTTTCCAGAAAAGGTTCCAGTTCCTCAAACTCTGATAAGAGGAACAACAAGAGAAATACTAATGGGAAGGAATCTAGATCTGGAAAACTTGACAAGTAAAAAGAAAGATGTTACAACTGTGATGGAATTGGACACTTTGCAGCTGACTGCAGAAAACCAGAGCTGAGAAGAAACAAGCTTTGATCTCAAGGAAGAGAAACTGGGATGATTCATCAGATTCAGATGATGGAGTCAATTATGCTCTCATGACAAAAGCTTATGTTGAGGCCTGACAATGCTGAATTAAAGGTACCTCAGACTACTCTTGCTTATGATACTGATGATATCTATGAATTAAGAGTATTTCTTAAGTCTCTACATGTTAGTTTTAGGGATCAAACCTTAGAGAATAATATAATCAAGAGTGAAAACTATGTGTTAAAGAAAATGAATGATCACCTAAAAATTGAGTTGCTTTCCATGCTATAAATTTAAAAAGAAATAGATAATGTTGTTTATGTTAAAAAAATTGTTATAAAAACATTCTTATCTAGAGAAGGAGCTTGCAAAAGAAAGAGAAGTCATTAAACTTTGGACTAACTTAGAAAAGTCAACTCAGGAAATTTTAGAGAATGGTGTTGGGGATCCGGATTAGGATATTCAGCTAGATCTAATTCTGATAAGAAAAGTGGAAAAGAAACTGAGAGAACAGAACCAATAAAAACTGATAGCAAGGTCAAACTGAACAAGGTTCAAATAAAGACCATTAAGTTTAATCCTAGTGCTAATACTGTTAAGTCAATATTGGTACAACCTCAGCACCTAGATCAAACTTAATTACTGATAAGAATGAACAAGTTCACAAAATATCAGTAAATATTGGTTCAATGACTCAGAAACAGCTTAAGCAAAAGCTGGAGGATCTTCACATGAAAGATAAGAGGAAAAGGTCTAGATAAATAGGAATGATAAGGCAGGTGTTAATAAGAATAAAAATTATGTAACCCCTCATAATGAACCTGGAAAGACTTGTTCAAATGGTGGTAGTACTAATCATCTTGCTAACTCTTGCAAGAAGAATAAAAAAATAAATGTTATTTCTTCCAAATCATAATTTAGGAATATAACAGTTAGATATAAACCACAGAGTCCTTGTTTTCATTGTGGTAGTGTTTGGCATTCTATTTATACATGTAAAGAGTATCATAATTTGTATTATGATTATATAAACTGAAACCCTCTTTAATTAAAGCAAAATTTGTTTCTGCATGTATAAATACTTATCATAAGGATGTTAACATAAACTCTGATAAAAAGTCTTATGCTGCATATGTTAACAAACTTAAAAAGGCCAAAGGATCCAAGCAAGTCCGGGTCCTTAAAAACACTAATTGATTCAAATTACTGATTGCAGGGTGACAGGAGGAATGCTCTAGTCTTGGACAGTGGATGCTCAGGACATATGACTGGTTATAAATCCCTACTATCAGAATTTAAGGAGAAGGCTGACCCAAGCGTTTCTTATGGAGATGGTAACTTAGGAAAAATCTTGGGATATGGCAAAAATCAAAGTTGGAAATATTATCATTAAAAATGTAGCTCTAGTTGGAGGACTCAAGCATAATCTGATCAGTGTGAGTCAAATCTGTGACAGAGGTTATCATGTCAACTTCTATGAGGAGCATTGTGAAAATGTCAGTAAGTCTAATGGCAAGATTGTATTGACTGGTGTAAGACATGGTAGTTTATATAAAGCCAGGGTCTCCACAAGTATTGATAATTCAAAAGTTTGTCTACTGATTAGAGCATCTATGGAAGACAGATGGAACTGACATAAAAGACTTTCTCACCTCAACTTCAACAATATCAATGAACTTATGAGGAAAGATCTTGTAAGAGGATTGCCCAATGCAGTTTTTACTCCTGATGGCTTATGTGATTCATGCTTATGATTCATGCCAGAAAGCGAAGCAAAGGAAAACTTCTTTCAAGAGTAAAACTGAATCCTCCATTCTTGAACCGTATCATCTACTCAATGTTGATCTCTTTGGTCCAGTAAATGTTATGTCCATTGCCACGAAGAGCTATGCACTCGTAATTGTTGATGAATATACAAGATACACATGGGTGTATTTTCTGCACACCAAGAATGAATCTCCATCCGTTCTTCTTGATCATGTGAGGGAGCTGGAAAAAGGATCAACATACAAAGTAAAGATCATCAGAATTGATAACGGAACTGAATTCAAGAATAGCTCTATGAAAGAGTTCTGCAAACTCAAGGGGATAAAACAAGAGTTTTCTGCTCCTGGAACTCCACAACAAAATGGAGTTGTTTAAAGAAAGAATAGAACTCTGATATAAGCTACAAGAACCATGCTAGAGGAAGCAAGATTGACTGCCTACTTTTGGGCTGAGGCTGTGCAAAATGTCTGCTTTACACAAAATGCAACATTGATCAACAAGCATGGAAAATACCATTTAAGATGGTGAAGGGAAAGAAGCCAAATTTGAAGTTCTTTCATATTTTTGGTTGTAAGTGTTTTATTCTCAAAACTCATCCGGAGCAGCTGACCAAGTTTGAATTGAAAGCTGATGAAGGAATTTTTGTGGGATATCCGTTGACCAGAAAAACCTTCAGAGTTTACAATCTGAGAACACGAATTATCATGGAATCTATACATGTGTATTTTGATGACAAGAAGATGATAGGTCTAGAAGATGCAGATGACCACGACATATTGAGATTTGAAAATAAAGTATACATTATGCTGAACTTTTAAGTCCTGCCTCTGATACAGTAAGTCCTGATATCACTCAAAGCTCTGAAGCTCCACAAAACAGTGGAAATACTTCTAACACTGAAGCATATGTTGAGGGGGAGCAACATGAATCAAATCCAAATACTACTATAAGCGATTTAACTCAAGGAACATCAGTAAAAAGATCATCAGACTCATCTTCCTCAAGTTCTGATGAGTCAAATACTGATAACAATGGGAACACTGATTCAGGGGGAGCATTAGGAAACAATAGTGGTACTAATCAAAGAAATAATAGAGAGTTCATGGATCAAGGGAGGTTTGTCTTCAAGGAGTCAACTTCCATCTGCTAGAAAATGGTTTAAGTCACACATACCTGACTTAATCATTAAAAATCCTGACAGTGGTGCAAGAACAAGAAAAGCCACTCATAATGAATGTCTCTACCATTCTTTTCTATCTCAAATTGAAGCTAAGAAGGTTGAAGAAGCTCTGCAAGATGCTGATTAGATTACAGTAATGCAAGAGGAACTCAATGAATTTGAAAGGAACAAAGTCCGGACTCTTGTGCCAAGACCTAAGAACAGATTTGTAGTTGGCACACAGTGGGTGTTCAGAAATAAAACTGACAGTGAGGGCATTATTACAAGGAATAAAGTAAGACTGGTTGCAAAGGGTTACTCACAACAAGAAGGCATTGATTATGATTAGACATTTGCTCCAGTTGTTAGGCTTGAGGCAATTAGAATCTTTATTGCCTATGTTGCTCACAAGAAGTTTAAGGTGTTCCAAATGGATGTGAAGAGTGCATTCTTAAGTGGAGAACTCGAAGAGGAAGTTTATGTTGAACAGCCTCCAGGGTTGATTGATCCAAAGTATCCAGATCATGTCTACTTACTGGATAAAACACTCTATGGACCGAAGCAAGCTCCAAGGGCCTGATATGAAATACTTGCTCTATTTCTGCTAGAGAGGCGTTTCAAAAGAGGTACAATTGATAAAACTTTCTTTTATAAATACCATGGTAAGGACTTATTATTAGTACAGATATATGTTGATAATATCATTTTTGAATCTACTAATGATAAACTCTGTGAGAGATTTGCAAAGCTAATGCAGTCCAGGTATCAAATGAGTATGATGGGAGAACTGTGTTACTTTCTGGGTTTACAAGTTAAACAGACTGATGAAAGAATCTTCATAAATCAATCCAAATACACCAGGAATCTAATCAAAAGATTTGGAATGCAGGACTGCTCAACTGCATCAACTCCCATGGCCACTGCAACCAAGTTAGATTTAAATACTGGTTCTTCGGTAGATATAACTAACTACAGAGGTATGATTGGCTCACTACTATATCTAACTGCTAGTAGACCTAATATCATGTATGCTACCCGTCTCTGTGCAAGGTTCCAAGCTGATCCTAGAGAACCTCATCTATTAACTGTGAAAAGAATTTTTAAGTATCTCTAAGGCACCATGGATTTGGGATTATGGTGTCCAAGAGATTCGGACTTTAAGCTAATTGGATATTCAGATGCTGATTTTGCAGGATGCAAAATAGACATGAAAAGTACTTCTGAAAGCTGCCAATTTCTTGGTGGCAGATTGGTTTCTTGGTATAGCAAGAAACAAAAGTCAATTTCCACATCAACTGCAGAATCATAATACATTGCTGCAAGAAGCTGTTGTGCTCAGATTCTATGGATGAAGAATCAACTACTGGATTATGGGTTAGACTATTCTTATATTTCTATATATTGTGATAATCAAAGTGCTATTACAATGAAAGGAAATCCAGTGCAGCATTCAATGACTAAGCACATCAGTATCAGATACCATTTCATAAGGGAACATGTGAAAGCTGGTACATTGGAATTGGTCTTTGTTCCAAAAGATCATCAAGTAACAGATATATTCACCAAGCCTCTTTGTGAAGCTACTTTCACAAGATTGGTGAATGAATTGGGAATGATATCAGTACCATTCTCAAACTCTGATAATTAAGATTGCTTATATTTTTGAAGCATGATATCTTATTATTTGCCAGTACTTGTTAGATACTGATTCTTGTGCTAAATGTTGATGCCATGATAACATGCAAATTGTGCTAAATGATCTTATGTGAAAATTGCATGGTGAACTACTGATTATGCATACATACCCTATTATTAGTTAAACTTGCTTTGACTAATAGTTTATGTCAGTAGTTGATAAATCCTAATAGTTGTGATTACATACAGATAATGGTCAAACTTTGATTGGCTATTTTTATGAAGATATTGCTTAAATCAGTATTGTAATTACAGGGTTGAAGTTAGTCACTGATGGGAAATTTTTCATGGTTATAGATGTTTACACGTTGAGTAAGGATTTGAAACACGTTCATTTAATTCACAACTTTATTCTCGGGAACTGCAAATACAGTAACACACGTCTACATGATTACTTTTACAATTAATCGGTTATTGATACGTGTCCCATTAAACTGAATTGTGACTAAATTAGTGGAGAGAAGTGTTGTATAAATCAATTTTTGAATTTAGATAATGATTTACTTATTTTCATTTGTTTCTCTCTGCTACTTACCCTTCTCAAAGCCGTAAACTCTGAAACCCTAAATACTGTCCGTAAACTTTCTTGGGAAATTAACCATGATTTCACTTGTTGCTTCTAAATCATTTGATTATGGTGGTGCAAAGTTTGTGACTAACAATTATTCAGCTATCCTGACTAACACCGTGTGAAAGTTAATTTTCATATTTTTCAGGACTTTCTTAGAATTAGTGAGATTGGGTTTGCTCTCACAGCTCCACCCACAATCTCTAGTGACCAGGTGCTTGCTATCTGGAGGACTGGAGTATTTGATGATGGAGGAGCTAATGGATCTCCAAGCCTTGTATTTGAATTTGACAATACAACAAAGATTTTAACTCCTCAAATTGTAAGGGATGCATTACAATTGCCTACTCATACCTCCTACTCAATTCTGATAGGTGATACTGAGATGAGGAGATTCTTTACTGAGATTGGCTACGACAAGGATTTGAAGAACCTTGGTTAATTAAAAAGGATCGGGATAAGGAATGAATGAAATTTCTTATTTGATTGCATCACAAAGGCATTCAACAACAAATCTTCAATTTTTCATGCCTTGCCCATTATGACACAATAAATAGGGTACTCTCTAATTCATGGTTCACGTTATGATTATGGTCGAGTAGTTCTGTATTTTGTTGGTGATTGGATAAATGCTGATAGAAATATAGTATATTATGCTAGATTCTGTTAGTTGATTTTCAATATTTATTTTTCTGATACCCCCTACCCCCCAATCAAATAGTGTCAGTGTTTAAGTTGACAAAAAGGGCTTTCTCTGACTTAATTTCATAAGATGAAAAAACGGTTGAATTTAGCTCCTTTGAGGTTACAGCTAGTTCCAAGAAAGTTTCTTTTGGCAAGTCTTCCTGAGACTTATGGTTTGCTTAACAGTCAGAGTGCTAAGCTGTAGGCAATCGCCATTGGAAACCCTCGTGTAGCTCACCCCAACACAACAACCAAACACAAATCCAAACACAAACTCAACCACCAGAACAATCTCAAGGAGAAGCCACCTCAAGTGTATCTCAAAGACACTTGTTGTAAAAAGAAAGAAGAATTGGTTGAAAGAGCTACAAATCCTGCTGTAGCTAACCGAAAGATGAAGCATCTCAAGTTCCTCATTTTTCAAAACTTCAGAAATTGTAAAGAGGAAACTTGTACTTGCTGGATTAGAATCAGATTCAGATGAGGACAATGCTACCTTATCTTCCAGATTTCCAAACCTTTCATCTGATTTTTCTCCAAGACCAGTTGTTCCGACAACTGCAAAAGACACAGCTGCTGATACTGGTGCAAATCCCAGACCAAAGAAAAGAAGATTGGTCAAAGCCTATTACAATCAGCACTTGCTCCAGCTTAAACATGAAATTGCTAAGGAGACACAGAGTGCATCAAATCCAAATTCTGATATCCAGTCTACTGCTGAAGCACCTGTAGAACTATCTGAAAATCCAGTCACGCAATATCACAAGAGAGCGAGGGAAGTCTCTCATGAGCAAGTAAAAGCTAGTGTCAAGAGGCTGCAAGGGAAATGACTTTTCCCTAGATCAAGCACACAAGAACCTGTATCTCAAACGGGTACAGAAGCTACATCTCCTGATCCAATCTAACAAGAACATATACCTCAAAGTGGTGCAACAGATATTGAAGAACAAGAGCCTCCGATTGAAATTGCTCAAGAGTCTATTACTGCAATTGTGGAGAAGAGTACACAAGAACCTGGTTGTCAAAGTCATCCAGCAATCCTTGTTCTCCAGCTACAAGAACCATTGCATCAAAGTTGCAATGCAAGCCTAACTCCTGCTGCAGTGACTTTTATTATTGATGCTGAAGGCAGAGTTCATCTGTCTCAACTGTCTACTGATATTTTATCACTACCATAACTGAATGTTCGCACGGAATTTGCATCTTCAGATTCACAAGGTATAAATAATGTTATTACTTTATCAGCATTTATTCTAAATATTGATTCAGTCTTTTTAGCATTTATTTTTCATGATATAAATCATGTTGGTATGATTACATCAAGACCTTATTTTAGGACTACCTGTAGTTGTATTACCACAGATCTCTCATCTACCTTCCTTTTACCAGGACGGATCCTGCCTCTCGTAAATTCTGTGGTTTCGCTCAATCTTTTCAACACATCTCACAGAATAAGGCTTCAGAAAGATTGTCCTATAGAAATAAGAGGGGCTAAAGAAGGGTGATCGGTGGTAATACAACTACAGGTAGTCCTAAAATAAGGTCTTGATGTAAGCATACCAACATGATTTATATCATGAAAAATAAATGCTAAAAAGACTGAATCAATATTTAAATAAATGCTATAAAGTAATAACATTATTTATACCTTGTGAATCTGAAGATGCAGATTCCGTGCGAACATTCAGTTATGGTAGTGATAAAATATCAGTAGACAATTGAGACAGATGAACTCTGCCTTCAGCATCAATAATAAAAGTCACGTGCAGCAGGAGTTAGGCTTGCATTGCAACTTGATGCAATGGGTCCTTGTAGCTGGAGAACAAGGATTGCTGGATGACTTTGACAACCAGGTTCTTGTGTACTCTTCTCCACATTGCAGTAATAGACTCTTGATCAATTTCAATCGAAGGCTCTTGTTCTTCAATATCTGTTGCACCACTTTGAGGTATATGTTCTTGTTAGATTGGATCAGGAGATGTAGCTTCTGTACCCGTTTGAGATACAGGTTCTTGTGTGCTTGATCTAGGGAAAAGTCATTTCCCTTGCAGCCTCTTGACACTAGCTTTTACTTGCTCATGAGAGACTTCCCTCGCTCTCTTGTGATATTGCGTGACTGGATTTTCAGATAGTTCTACAGGTGCTTCAGCAGTAGACTGGATATCAGAATTTGGATTTGATGCACTCTGGTCTCCTTAGCAATTTCATGTTTAAGCTGGAGCAAGTGCTGATTGTAATAGGCTTTGACCAATCTTCTTTTCTTTGGTCTGGGATTTGCACCAGTATCAGCAGCTGTGTCTTTTGCAGTGTCGGAACAACTGTCTTGGGAGAAAAATCAGATGAAAGGTTTGGAAATCTGGAAGATAAGGTAGCATTGTCCTCATCTGAATCTGATTCTAATCCAGCAAGTACAAGTTTCCTCTTTACAATTTCTGAAGTTTTGAAAAATGAGGAACTTGAGATGCTTCATCTTCGGTTAGCTACAGCAGGATTTGTAGCTCTTTCAACCAATTCTTTCTTTCTTTTTACAACAAGTGTCCTTTTGAGATACACTTGAGGTGGCTTCTCCTTGAGATTGTTCTGGTGGTTGAGTTTGTGTTTGGATTGTGTTTGGTTGTTGTGTTGGGGTGAGCTACACGAGGTTTCCAATGGCGATTGCCTACAGCTTAGCACTCTGACTGTTAAGCAAACCATAAGTCTCAGGAAGACTTGCCAAAAGAAACTTTCTTGGAACTAGCTGTAACCTCAAAGGAGCTAAATTCAACCGTTTTTTCATCTTATGAAATTAAGTCAGAGAAAGCCCTTTTTGTCAACTTAAACACTGACACTATTTGATTGGGGGTAGTGGGTATCAGAAAAATAAATATTGAAAATCAACTAACAGAATCTAGCATAATATACTATATTTCTATCAGCATTTATCCAATCACCAACAAAATACAGAACTACTCGACCATAATCATAACGTGAACCATGAATTAGAGAGTACCTATTTATTGTGTCATAATGGGCAAGGCATGAAAATTGAAGATTTGTTGTTGAATGCCTTTGTGATGCAATCAAATAAGAAATTTCATTCATTCCTTTATCCCGATCCTTTTTAATTAACCAAGGTTCTTCAAATCCTTGTCGTAGCCAATCTCCAGTAAAGAATCTCCTCATCTCAGTATCACCTATCAGAATTGAGTAGGAGGTATGAGTAGGCAATTGTAATGCATCCCTTACAATTTGAGGAGTTAAAATCTTTGTTGTATTGTCAAATTCAAATACAAGGCTTGGAGATCCATTAGCTCCTCCATCATCAAATACTCCAGTCCTCCAGATAGCAAGCACCTGGTCACTAGAGATTGTGGGTGGAGCTGTGAGAGCAAACCCAAGCTCACTAATTCTAAGAAAGTCCTGAAAAATATGAAAATTAACTTTCACACGGTGTAGTCAGGATAGCTGAATAATTGTTAGTCACAAACTTTGCACCACCATAATCAAATGATTTAGAAGCAACAAGTGAAATCATGGTATATTTCCCAAGAAAGTTTTACGACAGTATTTAGGGTTTCAGAGTTTACGGCTTTGAGAAGGGTAAGTAGCAGAGAGAAACAAATGAAAATAAGTAAATCATTATCTAAATTCAAAAATTGATTTATACAACACTTCTCTCCACTAATTTAGTCACAATTCAGTTTAATGGGACACGTATCAATAACCGATTGATTGTAAAAGTAATCATGTAGACGTGTGTTACTGTATTTGCAGTTCCCGAGAATAAAGTTGTGAATTAAATGAACGTGTTTCAAATCCTTACTCAACGTGTAAACATCTATAACCATGAAAAATTTCCCATCAGTGACTAACTTCAACCCTGTAATTACAATACTGATTTAAAGCAATATCTTCATAAAAATAGCCAATCAAAGTTTGACCATTATCTGTATGTAATCACAACTATTAGGATTTATCAACTATTGACATAAACTATTAGTCAAGCAAGTTTAACTAATATAGGGTATGTATGCATAATCAGTAGTTCACCATGCAATTTTCACATAAGATCATTTAGCACAATTTGCATGTTATCATGCATCAACATTTAGCACAAGAATCAGTATCTAACAAGTACTGGCAAATAATAAGATATCATGCTTCAAAAATATAAGCAATCTTAATTATCAGAGTTTGAGAATGGTAACTGATATCATTCCCAATTCATTCACCAATCTTGTGAAAGTAGCTTCACAAAGAGGCTTGGTGAATATATCTGTTACTTGATGATCTTTTGGAACAAAGACCAATTCCAATGTACCAGCTTCACATGTTCCCTTATGAAATGGTATCTGATACTGATGTGCTTAGTCATTGAATGCTGCACTGGATTTCCTTTCATTGTAATAGCACTTTGATTATCACAATATATAGAAATATAAGAATAGTCTAACCCATAATCCAGTAGTTGATTCTTCATCCATAGAATCTGAGCACAACAGCTTCTTGCAGCAATGTATTATGATTCTGCAGTTGATGTGGAAATTGACTTTTGTTTCTTGCTATACCAAGAAACCAATCTGCCACCAAGAAATTGGCAGCTTTCAGAAGTACTTTTCATGTCTATTTTGCATCCTGCAAAAATCAGCATCTGAATATCCAATTAGCTTAAAGTCCGAATCTCTTGGACACCATAATCCCAAATCCATGGTGCCTTAGAGATACTTAAAAATTCTTTTCACAGTTAATAGATGAGGTTCTCTAGGATCAGCTTGGAACCTTGCACAGAGACGGGTAGCATACATGATATTAGGTCTACTAGCAGTTAGATATAGTAGGAGCCAATCATACCTCTGTAGTTAGTTATATCTACCGAAGAACCAGTATTTAAATCTAACTTGGTTGCAGTGGCCATGGGAGTTGATGCAGTTGAGCAGTCCTGCATTCCAAATCTTTGATTAGATTCCTGGTGTATTTGGATTGATTTATGAAGATTCTTCATCAGTCTGTTTAACTTGTAAACCCAGAAAGTACCACAGTTCTCCCATCATACTCATTTGATACCTGGACTGCATTAGCTTTGCAAATCTCTCACAGAGTTTATCATTAGTAGATTCAAAAATGATATTATCAACATATATCTGTACTAATAATAAGTCCTTACCATGGTATTTATAAAAGAAAGTTTATCAATTGTACCTCTTTTGAAACGCCTCTCTAGCAGAAATAGAGCAAGTATTTCATATCAGGCCCTGGAGCTTGCTTCGGTCCATAGAGTGTTTTATCCAGTAAGTAGACATGATCTGGATACTTTGGATCAATCAACCCTGGAGGCTGTTCAACATAAACTTCCTCTTCGAGTTCTCCACTTAAGAATGCACTCTTCACATCCATTTGGAACACCTTAAACTTTCTTGTGAGCACATAGGCAATAAAGATTCTAATTGCCTCAAGCCTAACAACTGGAGCAAATGTCTAATCATAATCAATGCCTTCTTGTTGTGAGTAACCCTTTGCAACCAGTCTTACTTTATTCCTTGTAATAATGCCCTCACTGTCAGTTTTATTTCTGAACACCCACTGTGTGCCAACTACAAATCTGTTCTTAGGTCTTGGCACAAGAGTCCGACTTTGTTCCTTTCAAATTCATTGAGTTCCTCTTGCATTACTGTAATCTAATCAGCATCTTGCAGAGCTTCTTCAACCTTCTTAGCTTCAATTTGAGATAGAAAAGAATGGTAGAGACATTCATTATGAGTGGCTTTTCTTGTTCTTGCACCACTGTCAGGATTTTTAATGATTAAGTCAGGTATGTGTGACTTAAACCATTTTCTAGCAGATGGAAGTTGACTCCTTGAAGACAAACCTCCCTTTGATCCATGAACTCTCTATTATTTCTTTGATTAGTACCACTATTGTTTCCTAATGCTCCCCCTGAATCAGTGTTCCCATTGTTATCAGTATTTGACTCATCAGAACTTGAGGAAGATGAGTCTGATGATCTTTTTACTGATGTTCCTTGAGTTAAATCGCTCTTATAGTAGTATTTGGATTTGATTCATGTTGCTCCCCCTCAACATATGCTTCAGTGTTAGAAGTATTTCCACTGTTTTGTGGAGCTCAGAGCTTTGAGTGATATCAGGACTTACTGTATCAGAGGCAGGACTTAAAAGTTCAGCATAATGTATACTTTATTTCAAATCTCAATATGTCGTGGTCATCTGCATCTTCTAGACCTATCATCTTCTTGTCATCAAAATACACATGTATAGATTCCCTGATAATTCGTGTTCTCAGATTGTAAACTCTGAAGGTTTTTCTGGTCAACGGAGTATCCCACAAAATTCCTTCATCAGCTTCATTCAAACTTGGTCAGCTGCTCCGGATGAGTTTTGAGAATAAAACACTTACAACCAAAAATATGAAAGAACTTCAAATTTGGCTTCTTTCCCTTCACCATCTAAATGGTATTTTCCATGCTTGTTGATCAATGTTGCATTTTGTGTAAAGCAGACATTTTGCACAGCCTCAGCCCAAAAGTAGGCAGTCAATCTTGCTTCCTCTAGCATGGTTCTGGTAGCTTATATCAGAGTTCTATTCTTTCTTTAAACAACTCCATTTTGTTGTGGAGTTCCAGGAGCAGAAAACTCTTGTTTTATCCCCTTGAGTTTGCAGAACTCTTTCATAGAGCTATTCTTGAATTCAGTTCCGTTATCAATTCTGATGATCTTACTTTGTATGTTGATCCTTTTTCCAGCTCCCTCACATGATCAAGAAGAACGGATGAGATTCATTCTGGTGTGCAGAAAATACACCCATGTGTATCTTGTATATTCATCAACAATTAACGAGTGCATAGCTCTTCGTGCAATGGACATAACATTTACTGGACCAAAGAGATCAACATTGAGTAGATGATACGGTTCAAGAATGGAGGATTCAGTTTTTACTCTTGAAAGAAGTTTTCCTTTGCTTCGCTTTCTGGCATGATCACATAAGCATCAGGAGTAAAAACTGCATTGGGCAATCCTCTTACAAGATCTTTCCTCATAAGTTCATTGATATTGTTGAAGTTGAGGTGAGAAAGTCTTTTATGTCAGTTCCATCTGTCTTCCATAGATGCTCTAATCAGACAAACTTTTGAATTATCAATACTTGTGGAGACCCTGGCTTTATATAAACTACCATGTCTTACACCAGTCAATACAATCTTGCCATTAGACTTACTGACATTTTCACAATGCTCCTCATAGAAGTTGACATGATAACCTCTGTCACAGATTTGACTCACACTGATCAGATTATGCTTGAGTCCTCCAACTAGAGCTACATTTTTAATGATAATATTTCCAACTTTGATTTTGCCATATCCCAAGATTTTTCCTAAGTTACCATCTCCATAAGAAACGCTTGGGTCAGCCTTCTCCTTAAATTCTGATAGTAGGGATTTATAACCAGTCATATGTCCTGAGCATCCACTGTCCAAGACTAGAGCATTCCTCCTGTCACCCTGCAATCAGTAATTTGAATCAATTAGTGTTTTTAAGGACCCGGACTTGCTTGGATCCTTTGGCCTTTTTAAGTTTGTTAACATATGCAGCATAAGACTTTTTATCAGAGTTTATGTTAACATCCTTATGATAAGTATTTATACATGCAGAAACAAATTTTGCTTTAATTAAAGAGGGTTTCAGTTTATAATAATCATAATACAAATTGTGATACTCTTTACATGTATAAATAGAATGCCAAACACTACCACAATGAAAACAAGGACTCTGTGGTTTATATCTAACTGTTATATTCCTAAATTATGATTTGGAAGAAATAACATTTATTTTTTTATTCTTCTTGCAAGAGTTAGCAAGATGATTAGTACTACCACCATTTGAACAAGTCTTTCCAGGTTCATTATGAGGGGTTACATAATTTTTATTCTTATTAACACCTGCCTTGTCATTCCTATTTATCTAGACCTTTTCCTCTTATCTTTCATGTGAAGATCCTCCAGCTTTTGCTTAAGCTGTTTCTGAGTTATTGAACCAATATTTACTGATGTTTTGTGAACTTGTTCATTCTTATCAGTAATTAAGTTTGATCTAGGTGCTGAGGTTGTACCAATATTGACTTAACAGTATTAGCACTAGGATTAAACTTAATGGTCTTTATTTGAACCTTGTTCAGTTTGACCTTGCTATCAGTTTTTATTGGTTCTGTTCTCTCAGTTTCTTTTCCACTTTTCTTATCAGAATTAGATCTAGCTGAATATCCTAATCCGGATCCCCAACAACCATTCTCTAAAATTTCCTGAGTTGACTTTTCTAAGTTAGTCCAAAGTTTAATGACTTCTCTTTCTTTTGCAAGCTCCTTCTCTAGATAAGAATGTTTTTATAACAATTTTTTTAACATAAACAACATTATCTCTTTCTTTTAAAATTTATAGCATGGAAAGCAACTCAATTTTTAGGTGATCATTCATTTTCTTTAACACAGAGTTTTCACTTTTGATTATATTATTCTCTAAGGTTTGATCCCTAAAACTAACATGTAGAGACTTAAGAAATACTCTTAATTCATAGATATCATCAGTATCATAAGCAAGAGTAGTCTGAGGTACCTTTAATTCAGCATTGTCAGGCCTCAACATAAGCTTTTGTCATGAGAGCATAATTGACTCCATCATCTGAATCTGATGAATCATCCAGTTTCTCTTCCTTGAGATCAAAGCTTGTTTCTTCTCAGCTCTGGGTTTTCTGCAGTCAGCTGCAAAGTGTCCAATTCCATCACAGTTGTAACATCTTTCTTTTTACTTGTCAAGTTTTCCAGATCTAGATTCCTTCCCATTAGTATTTCTCTTGTTGTTCCTCTTATCAGAGTTTGAGGAACTGGAACCTTTTCTGGAAAATCTTCTCCCTTTCTTGAAGTTCTTGTAGATAATCTTCTTGAAACTTTTAATCGGTAGGGCAACCATTTAATCCATGTTTTCACTATTGTTATGATCATTGTCGGTATCTGATTCAGTATCAGTATTTGAGTCATCATCAGAGTTTGATGATTCAGTATCTGACTTTGCAATCATGGCTTTCCCTTTGGAGTAGCTTTTCCTCCTAGCTGTCTCTTTTGGCTTCTCTTCAACCTTGAGTGTAACTGGTCTATATTTAGATCCTTTCCACTTGCTTCTTTTCTTCATCTCTAGTTCATGAGTTTTCAGAACTCCATAGATCTCATCTAGAGGTTTGTTATCAAGTTGATAGTTTTCCTTTATTTATGTGACTTTAAAGTCCCACTTTTCAGGGATAGCAAGTAGGAACTTCAAGTTTGAGTCCTCTAAATCATATTCTTTATTGACAAGGGATAAGTCATTCAGCAACTTCTGAAATCTGTCATAGATCTCAGTTAAGGACTCATTGTCCCTTGAGTCAAAGTGCTCATATTCTTGAGTAAGTATTGTCCTCCTGTTTTTCTTGATAGTGGTTTTATCTTGACACTTTACTTCTAAAGCATCCCATATCTCTTTTGATATCTTACATCCAATGACTCTATTGGACATAACACTATCAAGACTATTGTGCAGGATGTGTCTGACCTTAGCATCCTTCATGATAGATGAGATTTCTTCAGGAGAGTAGTCATTCATGTCTTTGTCTATCATCTTCTCTAGTTCTCCTACAAGCGAAACAACTACCTTCATTGGTCTATGAGGACCATCATAGATCCTGTTTAGATATTCTGGATCCGTGGCCATCCTGACTTTCCAAATTGGATATTCATGTATCTTCAGGATAGGCACCTTGATTGCTTCATACCTACTCATGTTGCTGCTTATCTGTGATGTGGCTGGGGGTGGTGGCTTCTGATTCATATTATATGTCTCTTCTTCTTTGCCGACATTGTTGATTAATTTTCAGATCTTAAACTATTTGTACGTTAACAGCAAGCTCTTATACTAATTGTTAGGCCTTAATCAACTATAGGGGGGTGAAAACATTTAATATAATCAATTCGACAAAGCTTCAACAGAATCAACAGTTTTATATTAACTGATAAAAACTTATTACAAATGTACTTTCTCGAAAGGAGGAACAAATATCCTTGAGAGCTACTAGGTTATGTGAAAGATATAACAATGTCACAATGCTTATAGCATGAACCTAATATGTGTTTATATAGAGCACAGCTACACAATGTATAAGGAATCATATTCTATCAACAACAAGGAAACTTATACAATGCTTCTGAGATAAAGTCCTTCACCGTCTTGAGTTCCTGTTTTCTTTTCCTTCTCGAAGATCAACTGATGTGATAAATACTGATTACATTATCCGTTGACATCATCATCCGTCGATATCCTTATCCTCCGATATCATCATCCATTGATGTCATCATCATCCGTTGATGTAAGTTCTGATATGAACTTCTGATAGTTTCTGCTTGATATCATCAATTGCTCCTAACACCTCTTTCTCTCAAATTTCTGAAGGTTCGAAGTCTTGGTCATTTTCTTCGCTGTTACTTTGTTCAAATCGTCGATGTTCTCTTTTTGCTCGATCGACTTGTAAGCTTCTTCTTTCTTTCTTTTTCATCATTGTATCTTCAAATTTTTGCATGCTTGATCTCTTCTCTCCACGAATTCGATATAAAATTTGGGTTTTTGTGTGTTTATTTTATTGTACATGCTTGTGTTTTGTAGTTTATTTTGTGTTGCTCATTTAGATATGTAGGGATTTGTTGTTTTTGCTTTGGTTTTTGGTCCAATTTTCTGGGTTTTGCTAAGGCTGTTCTTGGTGTTCTCGATTGGATTATGTGTAAGTATATGTAAAAAGGGGGATGTTTTGGTTGTTTGATTCTCTATAGAAACTGTTTCTTGGTTAGGGTTTTGTTTATAGCCGGGTTGGGGGGTGTATACCCGGCTATGGGTTGGTTTCATGCTCTTGTTTGTTTGGTTATTCTGGGAGAACGGTTGTACTCGGGTTGGAGGGTATACCCGGGTATAGGTGATTAAGATTATTTTTTGTTTTATTTGTTGATAAGTAGGAATATAGTATTTAGGGTTTTGCTAATCTGGATTAGTAATATATGGTCGGGTTGGACTTGTATTGCCGGTACGGATTGGCAGGTTATGGTAGAACTACATAATGTACTTGGTCCGGACCATTTAGTGAGAAAATAAACTTGTAGGAATCCAGACTAATTCACATTGATCTTAATAGGTATATGGTCCGGACCAAGGCTCATGATAAGAGACCGCTCTCCTGTTATCCGGGTTCCTCTAGCTAAGAAAGTGATCTAAATTCTTCATAGATAAGCCAATCCTGGGTAGAAATAGGTAAGACAGCTGCGACCTCTTCTAAAGTTATTAGCAGGTTCCGGTATAAGAAGCTCCCGAATCGATGTATACCATTTACTCCTGAGGGATACTGGATTGATGTGAAGTATCACTTTGTGACCAAGGCCCGAGATGTTTAAAATTATGTTTACTATCTGAGAATCAAGTATGAGAAGCAGTCTGATGGTCATCCGGGGGTGTATAATCAGGCAGAATTGGATCAAGCTTTTGCGGAGATGACCATAAGCAAGGATCACTATACGTTGAATGACCATTTTGCTGAGGCAGACCCAATGAAATGGATAAGGAGATCTGAGCCGTGTTTCAGTTGACCCCGAACATCAAAGGGAGATGGTCGGAACCTTATGAAAGGATCTACCATCGACCAGTTGATGGCTTCGTCCCGGTTTGGATGGAGCATCTGAGATCCGGGTGGAATTCCCGGTGCCACATGTTTATTAAACATATCTGTAAGCATGTTTATAGGATATCCCCATGCAAATTACTCCAAATAGGATCAAGTCTATGACTTGGTTCATAGCTTATTGTAATAAGGCCAGGTTCCAGCCTACCCTGAAGTTATTTCATCAACTTTTTATATTTGTCAAAATCAAGTCAGAAACCATTTTATAAGATCCGGTTCGGGCTGCTGAGTATAGGTATGATCCGGGTAGGTCTAAGCCAATTATGCACCAGACTTCTCTGAAGTACTGGAATGGGGAGATAATCTTGCTGAAAGATATAAATTTGGCTTGCCTCCCCTACTTCACTCTAGAGGGGATTCAAATAAAATTCCACCCGGCTGTTCTTGAGGGTGAAGCTATTGAGCAGATAAGGGATTTATGTGATTGTCTCGGGTTTCATCTTACCCAGATACATTTTTGAATCATAAGACTCTCTTCAATTTCGGTTGTAAGTTTCTTGGTATTTGTTTTAGTTGTAAAATTTCTGCTTTCTGCATACCCGGTGATTGTTGTGATTCTATACCCGGATTGCTTATACCATGCTTTCCCGGTGATGCTCTGTTGTTCTGACTTGGTTTTCTTTGTTTTCTTTCAGTTTTCCCTCACTACAATACGGATCACGCTGTTATCATGTCTTCCTCTGCATATGTGCTGCTTTCAATACCTTGGGGCTTGCTTTCAAGACCAAGAGCGTTGCGGTTGCTGGGTCTGGATCAGCTGATGCTGAGGTTGGTGCCGAGTCTTTCGCTCCCCGAAATGAGATAGATCCGGGTTCTGAGCCCATGAATGTTGACCCAATCATTCAGGAAATTCTGATGAAGAAGAGCCTTCTCACAAGAGGAAGAAGAAGTCCACAGCTTGCAAGCCTCCCCGGGGTAAAATCATTGTTGCTGACTAGTCGTGTGTGATTCTGAGGGGAAGGATCCAGATGGGGAGCCGGTGAAGGTGGGTACTAAGACCCTGGTAGAACTTGCTAATTAATGTCTGACATCCCGACAGACGATGATTGGGATGAGATGGATGGATCTGGGATGGCTGCATCCTTCAAGAAGGTTACTGGGCACTGAGGATAGGTAATTTGTCTTTAACTCCTGTTTTCTTACCCGGGTAGAGTTTTCTGACTTAGTTATTTTTTCTTAATTTCTTGTAGGTTGGAAGTGCTATTGCTCTCTTTTCTGATATAGCCTTCATGGAGGTCCGGGATGCTAACAAGAGGACATACTTTGAGAAAGATAAGGTGGATAATCTTAAGGATGAGCTCGATGAGGCCCGAGAGGGTTTCAAGACAGTTGAATTTGGGTTGAACAGGCAGCTTACGGAGGAGAATGACCGGGCTGATGGTCTTGCGAAGGAAATTGAGAAGCTCAAATGATTTGGCTGCCAAGGAGAACTTGAAAAAAGAAGCTATCATTGTCGAGTTCAAGGCAAGTGATGAGGATGATATGGTTGTTGCCACGGTCGGGGCTCCTGATATTCGAAGGACATGGTTCTGGATGAGAGGCACCTGAAAACTGACCCTGGGGCGAATTGGCCAAGTTTCATCCATGAGTTTATTGCCCCCAAGACTGCTATAGAGCATGGTAATGGTAAGCCTGAACCCTACAATGGTCGGAATCCCAGCTTTCTGTAGGTGAACCCGACTTTGCAAAGCCGTATGGGCTATGCCCATGTAGTTTATTTCCTTCTAGTACTTTGTTAATTTGTGAATGGTTTTGTAATTGACTTTGGTCGGATTGTTGTACAATACATATTGATGCTTTTATGGATTTGGTTGCATTTGTTAATTCTAGTTTTCTGCTTTATAATGCTTTATATACTTATGAAATATTTCAAGTATAAAATAATTGCTTTCAACCTGGGTATGGATCCATAGCCGGGTTGATGTTTTCTTTATATGCTTTTTATACTTAGATAATATTCTAAGTACAAAATAATTGCTTTTAACCCGGGTATGAATCCATAGTCGGGTTGATGTTTGCTTTATATTGCTTTTTATACTTAGATAGTATTATAGTACAAAATAATTGCTTGAAATCCGGTATGAATCCATAGTCGGGTTGATGTTTGCGTTATATTGCTTTTTATACTTAGATAGTATTCTAAGTACAAAATAATTGCTTTCAACCCGGGTATGAATCTATAGCCGGGTTGATGTTTGCTTTATATTGCTTTTTATACTTAGATAGTATTCTAAGTACAAAATAATTGCTTGAAATCCGGTTATGAATCCATAACCGGTTTGTGTTTGCTTTATATTGCTTTTTATACTTAGATATTATTCTAAGTACAAAATAATTGCTTTCAACCCGGGTATGAATCCATAGCCGGGTTGATGTTTGCTTTATATTGCTTTTTATACTTATATAGTATTTTAAGTACAAAATAATTGCTTTCAACGCCGATATGAATCCATAGCCGGGTTGATGTTTGTTTTATATTATTTTTATACTTAGATAGTATTTTAAGTACAAAATAATTGCTTTCAACCCGGGTATGAATCCATAGTCGGGTTGATGTTTGCTTTGTATTGCTTTTTCTACTTAGACAATATTCTAAGTAAAAATTGGTTGCTTTCAACTCTGGTATGAATCCATACCCGAGTTGATGTTTACTTTTTTATCAGTAGTGATTTATATAATTGTTAACTGAAACAAAAAAGCTCTTTTCATTTATCTGAAATTTTCTTCATACAAGAATTTGAATCATAAAGTGGTTGTTGCTATAGGCTACAGGTTTTTGGTTACTTTTTTATTGCTTTCTCTACTGATAGAATTTTATGAGCTTGAGTCCATGCCAAGTATTGGGGATCTCGGATTCATCCATGTTCGTTAGCTTGTAAGTTCCTGGCCTTAAGACTTCTTTGACCTTATAAGACCCCTCCCACTTGGGCATCAGCTTTCTAGTATTGGTAGGATCCAAGGCTTCTGTATCTCGAAGTACCATGTCTCCAACTTGAAAGTTTTGACCCTGGACTTCTTGCTGAAGTGTTCATTAGTTTTTTCCTTGTATTTTTCCATTCTTGCTATATCCTGGTCCCGACCTCATTAATGAGCTCAATATTTGTTTTGAGCCCCTCCTTGTTGGTATTTCATCGAAGTTGATTGCTCGATGAGAAGGGGATCCTACTTTGATAGACATCATTACCTCTGTTATGTAAGCTAGCTTGAAGGAGTTTCGTCTGTGCTTGTACGGGGACTAGTTCTGTAGGCCCATAACACATTGGGCAACTCTTCCGGCCACTTGCTCTTGCTTTCTCTAAGTCTTTTCTCGATGCCTCAAAGGAGGATCCGGTTTGTCACTTCTACTTGTCCGTTTCCATGAGGGTATGCTACTGATGACTTTTTGTGCTTGATACCCCGCTCTAAGAGATAGGATTCAAATTCTGATCCGATGAACTGCAGTCCATTGTCTGATACCAGGACTCTTGGATTTTGAATATAATCAAGATATTATCCATGAATTTTATGTAGTCTTGCTGGTTGATGGTTCTCATTACCTTCGCTTCTACCCATTTAGTCATGTAGTCGATTGAAACCAAGAGGTATTTGAGATCTCATTTAGCCCGGAGGAAGGGTCCCATGGTATCTATTCCCCAGATAGAAAAGGGGGTTGAAGACAGGACCGAGGAGGGTAATACTGAGCTGGGTTTGGATACATTGCTGAAAGTTGGCATTGCTTGCATTTTTTCATAAATTCATCAGTATTTTGATGGATTGTTGGCCAGTAGTACCCCTGCCTTATGATTTTGTGAGCTGGATCCTTTGCAGATATGTGGTCTCCGCAATTTCTTCATAACTTCCATTAAACAATACTCCGCCTCCGCTGGGCCGACATATTTCAGGATAGGGGAGGAGAAGGTCCGGCGATAGAGTAGTCCTTCTTCAAGAAAGAACTTTACTTCTTAGATTTTAATCTTTGAACCTTCCCTTTATCTTCTAGGATTTCTCCATGTTCCAAGTAGTTGATGAAATGAGTCATCCAATTCGGGGTGTTGTCTATCTTCAGGACCTCTTTTGTTTCCATAGTTGGCTTTTGTAATTTCTTAAAGTAGATAAAGCAATTTAGGTCTGATGAGTTTTGAACCAGCTTGGACAGGGTATTGGCCTCTGAATTCTCTTCTCGGCAGATTTGTAAAACTTGGCTTCGTGGTAACAAGGCAAGGTAGCTCTGAACCAAAGCTTGATACTTAGCTAGAATTGGATTCTTCGCTATGTACTCACCGTTTGTTTGCTTGACTAAAATATGGGAGTCACTATAGATGTTTAGGTTTTAAAATCTCAGGGTCCTGGCAAGATTCAACTCCGCAACCAGGGCTTCATACTCTGCTTGGTTGTTTGTTGCTAAAAAGCTGAAGGATATAGTAGTTTAATCATGAAGCCATCGGGGTTCTTTAGAATGAGCCCGGCTCCTGACCTTTTATTTGTCGAAGATCTGTCGACCTTGAGAGTCCAGGCTCCCGGGTTAGGATCATGGTTGTGGATGGATCAATGCTCATAGTTGTAGGCTCAACTTCTGGAAAGTTGCATTCAATGATAAAATCAGCAAGTGCCTGGGTTTTGATAGCTCTTTGGAATGAAATTTAGGTTGAACTGACTTAACTCTACTGCCCAGTTTACAAGCCTTCCCGAGACATCTGGTTTGTGTATTATCTTTCTTAAGGGTTGATCTGTCACAACCCGGATCTCTCTTCCTTGGAAGTAATGTCTGAACTTTCTTGATGCTATGACTAAGGCAAATGCAAATTTCTCCAATCTTGGGTACATGGTCTCGGCATCTTTTAGTACTTGGCTAACATACTAAGCTGTTGTCATTTTCCATTCTCTTCCCTAATCAATGTTGCTCCTACTGTCAGAGCCACTGCTGACAAATGATAACTCCGGCGTGCGGGACTGCTCCTTTCGACGCCGAGCCTGGACCTTCTTGCAGTAGTTGTGGTGTAGCTGATGTGGGGTGTCTGCAAAACAACACCGGAGGGGGGGTTTGAGCCCCGCAACACCTCCGATTGAGAGTAATAACTCGCTTTGAGGAAGATGAAGATAGATAGGAAAGTAGGTGGTTGTGAGTGTATACGTGTGTGCAAGAGAGCGTAACCCCTAAACATTTTCCCTTGGGGTATATATAGCCCAAAGGTAAGATTTAGGGGTTGGTACCTTTAGATCAGGACCGTTCGTTATTAGAGGCGGAGGATGCCTGGATCGAATGGATTCCATACACGTGTCCAGGTAAGGACCACCTTTATGATGCACCTAAAGTGTGCTGATGCGTGTCATGCTTGTCTCAGTTGTTGGTTATTGATAACTGTCATTGTCGCATGCCCACGTGCCCTTCCTTGATGGGATGTGGGGTATGCCTGTGTTTGGGAGTGTTGGGTTTTATAACATACACGAAAGCATGGATAACAATTTTTTCGCATAAAACCCTTATTAATCGCATACGATTCGTGAATATAGTTATAGATCGAATATTAACCTTTAAAAGCGATCCAAGAATGAATACTAGAGGCTTCTAGCAGCTGCTCCTCAATGTGTGAAGCACTCTACGGTATCCACCAAGGGATCAGATCGTCGGATTGAGGGAAAATGGTGTAGAGAGAATTAGGATTGCCTCCCTCTTCAAAAATTCTTTAGAAAATTACGGCTAGGCTAATAGGTTTATTATAGTGTATTTATAGACACAATTTCTAGCTAATATTTTTCCATAAAATAATATAATTATTAACCCCATATTTTGATTAATCTCATTAATCCATTAATTAATAATTAAAATCTCTTTTAATCATTTCTAAACTCTTTTGAAAATAATACTCTCCATAATTTAATCACAAATTAAATTATTAATTAATAATATTAAGAAAGCATCTTAATTAATTTATTATTTATATGAATCCTTTAACTCATTAAATACAATTAATAAATTAATCATATTTATTTTACATCGTGAGTGATACTTTTTAATATATCGCGACTATTCGGATAATATGAATTCACTGCTTAGAATACCAAGAACCTATTCAGTGAATAGTTACCGCACATAATTCCTTCTGTCTACATTGTCCCGATTAAAAATAAGGCATGGATTTTGTGTCAAGCCTGTCTAATTTAATCATATGTTTTCCTCTTCACTGTGCCTAGTTCTGTTTAATGAAAATTAGAAACTTCTTTCTAATTTCATTCACTTTGACTAGAGATTCCTGAACTAGCATAAGTGGAATAACATAGGACATTCTCTTCTTTCATTAGAAGGAGCAGATCCCTTATTGATCATTCACGATCTTCGTGTACATATTCTTACACCCAAAAGAGCCCTTATTATTGTCCCTAGAGACTAAGAACTAAACCAAAGTATAGTTTGGTGTACACAAGATGACTATGATGACCTCAATGTTAGTGTAGGTGCCCTAGAGGCAATACATTATTCTTTTAAATCTTTATGTCAGTTGATCATTCAATAAATATTTATTATGACCTTAATTACTGCGATATTTTGTTAGCATAATAAATGTCCTTAGAATTGTGATACAAAACATGACTTGAACTTGAGATTATATAATATATCATATTCTTAAAGGTCCCTAGTCGAGTATTTTATATAGGACAATAATAATACATAGATAGACTAGTATGTTGTTTGACAAGATAACCACAACTCATTGGTTATAAGTATGGGGATACTAAAGTCAATACATAGGTACATGTGAGAGTACATGGTACTGGACAGACCCACAGTGAGATTCTTCATATTTAATAAAGTCATAAGAAAGACTCACAGTGATAATGGTGTAACGATCCTTTGACTTGAAATCATTATATTTCTATACGAGGATTAATATACTTTGACTACATTAAAGTTACTTTTGATCGGGTGATGATAAAAGTGGACATCGGGTATATCATGAGTCGTATGAGAAATATGAATGATAGATAAAGGATTTAACCCTCCTATAATTAGGAGAGATATTATTGGCCTCTTGATTGAGTAAGATTATAAAAGCATGGCCATGCTCAAATAATGATTTGTCTTGATAATCTATCATGGATCAAGTAAACCCGGATTAAATGTTGAAGAGGATGACTAAATACATGCCTCGAGTTTAATCTATAATATGTATGGTTAAAGGGATTATATTACACGAAAAACATTAATCACGAAAGGTTTTATCTAATCACAATTTAATTATTGTTTAATTGGGTAACAATGATGTTTACTAGATACCGCTCATTGTTTATAATTTTATTAGAGAATAAAATTATTGCCAATTAAATAATAGCCTATAGGGTCGCACAAATAGAGCACTTAATGGAATAGTTAATTTAAATTATGGATTTAAATTAATTGATGATTATTTGAATTTTATTATAATTAAGTAAGACTTAATTGAGATAATATAAATTCGAATTAAAAGGAATGTTTTTGCCCATAATAATTAAGTATGACTTAGTTATTAATTAAATAATAGAAATTCGTTTTTATTATTTAATCCAATACCTACTAGGGTTGGGCTTTGCTGTTATGGGCCTTTTTAATCAACCATTATAAATACATAATGATATGTTAAAGAGGCTTGTACGTTTTTGAGAAAACCCTAGCAGCAAAGATAGGCAGAAGCAATTCAGATCGTCAAGAAGGAGGCTAGTACATCCATTCCGTAGTCAAGTTCGTTAGACGTTCTTGAAGGTGCTCGTGTGGATACCGTAGAGGTGTTTCTCCGAGAGGTAGACACAAAGTGTGAGCTAGGATCTCCGTTGAGTTCGTGAAAGTTAAGCTCTTGAAAGGTATGATTCGTTATCTACATAATCTGCTCATAATTATACATGGATCCTGTTTTTGGGTTTCGAAATTTTTGTTTTATTTACGTTTATCCGCTGCGTTTTATGCCTTCGGAACCCAATAATGGTATCAGAGCTACGTGTATAAGGGGCTGATTTGGTTACGTGTTTACTGTATTTTTACAAGTATGCATGTGTGATGAGTCTGTCATGATAACATTATGTTATATGAGTCTGCCATGATAACAGTTATGTTATATGAATGATATGATGAATCTGTTAATGATCTATATGATGATACTAGTATGTTTAAGATCTGCCATAACTCATATGTATGCGATCTCTTAAAATATGTATATTGATACATGTTTTTGGTAACTGGGATATGGATCGTGTGTATACTGATACATGCTTCTGGAATAGTATTCTGATACATGTTTTGCTAGTATTCTGATACTTGATTGGATCATGATAAGTGATAAATAGTATGTCATCTCTATATGATCTATCATGTTCTTTAATGGTTACTTGAGCATGGTGTATAATTATGGCCTTAAGACCTTAGTTGTAATGGTTTATTCTTTTGGTTTGTAAAATACGACTTGCATGTCGTTTTCTATTTGTAGTTGTTTTATCTCGAATGTAACTCGAGTTCTTTTGTAAGTTCATTAGTATAATTTTTAATGTAACATCCAAGAAGGACAAGGGAAAGAGGAGGCATCCTATGGAGGCCAAGGAGACAATGGAAGCAATAGAGAAGACATATGTAATAGTTATTTTTACACCATAGATTGACCTTGATCTTTTCATTAGCCTGAAAAGATCACATGGGACTGGGCCATAACTATTGCACGTTTACTTTACGCACTTTTCATATGATGTATAAATAGTATGTGTAGAGTAGAAAATGCATGTTTTAATTAGATTAATGATGCATGTATGTATTAGATACATCACCCATGCCATGCCTTTAAACAAGATAAAATCTGTAACGACTCAAGATTTAAAATTAACAAACGATTATGAGATTCTCGTGTTTATGAAACACGGAATAAAATACGAATTTTCTTTATTTCTGACATGGGGTGATTTTGTCAACAACGGGTTCATAGAACTTGTAAGGCTGTGGGTTTTAAGCGAGACCGATGTGACTCCTCCACTACCTGGAAATCAAACCATTGACAAGTTTTGATTTAAAGTATTTTATTCAAGGAAAAATTGGGAATCTCTTTATGATGGGATCATGATCGTTCTAAATTAAAAATCCCTAAGTAAAAATATTAAGTTTTAATCAGATGCTTTCCAATGAATGAACACTCATTAAATCCTAGATCGATAAGGGGAAGGGCTGTCAGTGGCAGGGGACTCCTATCTATCGTGGTGAAATGCGACGAATATAAACGTTATATT
>NW_027419355.1:0-10681 GCF_009905375.1 Apium graveolens
TGCACCCTATAAGAGTCACTTGCCACCATATTGGTACAATTGACCTATTAACATCATATACATGCAATTTGACATCTTTTAACCACCTCTTGGTACCACTTTTATAACAGTCAATTTAGGGCCATATTTTGACTCTAATCAACCATGTAAGTCACTCTTCACCATATTAGAGTCACTTTGCACCCTACGAGTCTCTTGCCACCATATATTGGTACAATTGACCTATTAACATCATAACATGCAATTTGACATCCTTTAACCACCTCTTGTACCACTTTTATACAAGTCAATTTAGGCCATATTTTGGCTCTAATCAACCATGTAAGTCACTCTTCACCATATTAGAGTCACTTTGCACCCTATAAGTCACTTGCCACCATATATTGGTACAATTGACATTTAACATCATCTACATGCAATTTAACATCCTTTAACCACCTCTTGGTACCACTTTTATACGAGTCAATTTGGGAAATTTTGCTCTAATCAACCATGTAAGTCACTCTTCACCATATTAGAGTCACTTTGCACCCTATAAGAGTCACTTGCCACCATATATTGGTACAATTGACCTATTAACATCATATACATGCAATTTGACATCTTTTAACCACCTCTTGGTACCACTTTTATATAAGTCAATTAGGGCCACATTTTCTCTAATCAACCATGTAAGTCACTCTTCACCATATTAGAGTCACTTTGCACCCTATAAGAGTCACTTGCCATATATTGGTACAATTGACCTATTAACATCATATACATGCAATTTGACATCTTTAACCACCTCTTGGTACCACTTTTATAAGTCAATTAGGGCCATTTTACTCTAATCAACCATGTAAGTCACTCTTCACCATATTAGAGTCACTTTGCACCCTATAAGAGTCACTTGCCACCATATATGGTACAATTGACATTTAACATCATACATGCAATTTGACATCCTTTAACCACCTCTTGGTACCACTTTTATACAGTCAATTTGGGAATTTTGCTCTAATCAACCATGTAAGTCACTCTTCACCATATTAGAGTCACTTTGCACCCTATAAGAGTCACTTGCCACCATATATTGGTACAATTGACCTATTAACATCATACATGCAATTTGACATCCTTTAACCACCTCTTGTACCACTTTTATACAGTCAATTTTGGGCACATTTTGGCTCTAATCAACCATGTAAGTCACTCTTCACCATATTAGAGTCACTTTGCACCCTATAAGAGTCTTGCCACCATATATTGGTACAATTGACCTATTAACATCATATACATGCAATTTGACATCCTTTAACCACCTCTTGGTACCACTTTTATACAGTCAATTTAGGGCCAATTTTGACTCTAATCAACCATGTAAGTCACTCTTCACCATATTGAGTCACTTTGCACCCTATAAGTCTCTTGCCACCATATATTGGTACAATTGACCTATTAACATCATATACATGCAATTTGACATCCTTTAACCACCTCTTGTACCACTTTTATACAAGTCAATTTAGGCCATATTTGGCTCTAATCAACCATGTAAGTCACTCTTCACCATATTAGAGTCACTTTGCACCCTATAAGAGTCACTTGCCACCATATATTGGTACAATTGACCTATTAACATCATCTACATGCAATTTACATCCTTTAACCACCTCTTGGTACCACTTTTATACGAGTCAATTTTGGGACATTTTGGCTCTAATCAACCATGTAAGTCACTCTTCACCATATTAGAGTCACTTTGCACCCTATAAGAGTCACTTGCCACCATATATTGGTACAATTGACCTATTAACATCATATACATGCAATTTGACATCCTTTAACCACCTCTTGGTACCACTTTTATATAAGTCAATTTGGGCCATTTTGACTCTAATCAACCATGTAAGTCACTCTTCACCATATTAAGTCACTTTGCACCCTATAAGAGTCACTTGCCACCATATATTGGTACAATTGACATTAACATCATATACATGCAATTTGACATCTTTAACCACCTCTTGGACCACTTTTATATAAGTCAATTAGGGCCACATTTTCTCTAATCAACTGTAAGTCACTCTTCACCATATTAGAGTCACTTTGCACCCTATAAGAGTCACTTGCCACCATATATTGGTACAATTGACTATTAACTCATATACATGCAATTTGACATCCTTTAACCACCTCTGTACCACTTTTATACAAGTCAATTAGGGCCATATTTGGCTCTAATCAACCATGTAAGTCACTCTTCACCATATTAGAGTCACTTTGCACCCTATAAGAGTCACTTGCCACCATATATTGGTACAATTGACATTAACATCATCTACATGCAATTTACATCCTTTAACCACCTCTTGGTACCACTTTTATACAGTCAATTTTGGGAACATTTTGGCTCTAATCAACCATGTAAGTCACTCTTCACCATATTAGAGTCACTTTGCACCCTATAAGAGTCACTTGCCACCATATATTGGTACAATTGACCTATTAACATCATATACATGCAATTTGACATCTTTAACCACCTCTTGGTACCACTTTTATATAAGTCAATTAGGGCCACATTTTGACTCTAATCAACCATGTAAGTCACTCTTCACCATATTAGAGTCACTTTGCACCCTATAAGAGTCACTTGCCACCATATATTGGTACAATTGACTATTAACATCATATACATGCAATTTGACATCTTTTAACCACCTCTTGGTACCACTTTTATATAAGTCAATTAGGGCCACATTTTGACTCTAATCAACCATGTAAGTCACTCTTCACCATATTAGAGTCACTTTGCACCCTATAAGAGTCACTTGCCACCATATATTGGTACAATTGACATTTAACATCATCTACATGCAATTTACACTCCTTTAACCACCTCTTGGTACCACTTTTATACGAGTCAATTTTGGGAACATTTTGGCTCTAATCAACCATGTAAGTCACTCTTCACCATATTAGAGTCACTTTGCACCCTATAAGTCACTTGCCACCATATATTGGTACAATTGACCTATTAACATCATATACATGCAATTTGACATCCTTTAACCACCTCTTGTACCACTTTTATACGATCAATTTGGGACATTTTGGCTCTAATCAACCATGTAAGTCACTCTTCACCATATTAGAGTCACTTTGCACCCTATAAGAGTCACTTGCCACCATATTGGTACAATTGACCTATTAACATCATATACATGCAATTTGACATCTTTAACCACCTCTTGGTACCACTTTTATACAAGTCAATTTAGGGCCATATTTGACTCTAATCAACCATGTAAGTCACTCTTCACCATATTAGAGTCACTTTGCACCCTATAAGAGTCTCTTGCCACCATATATTGGTACAATTGACCTATTAACATCATATACATGCAATTTGACATCCTTTAACCACCTCTTGGTACCACTTTTATACAAGTCAATTTAGGCCATATTTGGCTCTAATCAACCATGTAAGTCACTCTTCACCATATTAGAGTCACTTTGCACCCTATAAGAGTCACTTGCCACCATATATTGGTACAATTGACCTATTAACATCATCTACATGCAATTTACATCCTTTAACCACCTCTTGGTACCACTTTTATACAGTCAATTTTGGAAACATTTTGGCTCTAATCAACCATGTAAGTCACTCTTCACCATATTAGAGTCACTTTGCACCCTATAAGAGTCACTTGCCACCATATATTGGTACAATTGACCTATTAACATCATATACATGCAATTTGACATCTTTTAACCACCTCTTGGTACCACTTTTATATAAGTCAATTAGGGCCATTTTGACTCTAATCAACCATGTAAGTCACTCTTCACCATATTAGAGTCACTTTGCACCCTATAGAGTCACTTGCCACCATATATTGGTACAATTGACCTATTAACATCATATACATGCAATTTGACATCTTTAACCACCTCTTGGTACCACTTTTATATAAGTCAATTAGGGCCACATTTTGACTCTAATCAACCATGTAAGTCACTCTTCACCATATTAGAGTCACTTTGCACCCTATAAGAGTCACTTGCCACCATATATTGGTACAATTGACATTAACATCATCTACATGCAATTTGACATCCTTTAACCACCTCTTGGTACCACTTTTATACAGTCAATTTGGGACATTTTGGCTCTAATCAACCATGTAAGTCACTCTTCACCATATTAGAGTCACTTTGCACCCTATAAGAGTCACTTGCCACCATATATTGGTACAATTGACCTATTAACATCATATACATGCAATTTGACATCCTTTAACCACCTCTTGGTACCACTTTTATATAGTCAATTGGGCCACATTTTCTAATCAACCATGTAAGTCACTCTTCACCATATTAGTCACTTTGCACCCTATAAGAGTCACTTGCCACCATATATTGGTACAATTGACCTATTAACATCATCATGCAATTTGACATCCTTTAACCACCTCTTGGTACCACTTTTATATAAGTCAATTAGGGCCACATTTTCTCTAATCAACCATGTAAGTCACTCTTCACCATATTAGAGTCACTTTGCACCCTATAAGAGTCACTTGCCACCATATATTGGTACAATTGACTATTAACATCATATACATGCAATTTGACATCCTTTAACCACCTCTGGTACCACTTTTATACAGTCAATTTAGGGCCATATTTTGGCTCTAATCAACCATGTAAGTCACTCTTCACCATATTAGAGTCACTTTGCACCCTATAAGAGTCACTTGCCACCATATATTGGTACAATTGACCTATTAACATCATCTACATGCAATTTACATCCTTTAACCACCTCTTGGTACCACTTTTATACGAGTCAATTTTGGGAAACATTTTGGCTCTAATCAACCATGTAAGTCACTCTTCACCATATTAGAGTCACTTTGCACCCTATAAGAGTCACTTGCCACCATATATTGGTACAATTGACCTATTAACATCATATACATGCAATTTGACATCTTTAACCACCTCTTGGTACCACTTTTTATAAGTCAATTAGGGCACATTTTGACTCTAATCAACCATGTAAGTCACTCTTCACCATATTAGAGTCACTTTGCACCCTATAAGAGTCACTTGCCACCATATATTGGTACAATTGACCTATTAACATCATATATGCAATTTGACATCTTTAACCACCTCTTGGTACCACTTTTATAATCAATTAGGGCCACATTTTGACTCTAATCAACCATGTAAGTCACTCTTCACCATATTAGAGTCACTTTGCACCCTATAAGAGTCACTTGCCACCATATATTGGTACAATTGACCTATTAACATCATATACATGCAATTTGACATCCTTTAACCACCTCTTGGTACCACTTTTATACGAGTCAATTTGGGAATTTTGGCTCTAATCAACCATGTAAGTCACTCTTCACCATATTAGAGTCACTTTGCACCCTATAAGAGTCACTTGCCACCATATATTGGTACAATTGACCTATTAACATCATATACATGCAATTTGACATCCTTTAACCACCTCTTGGTACCACTTTTATACGTCAATTTTGGCATTTTGGCTCTAATCAACCATGTAAGTCACTCTTCACCATATTAGAGTCACTTTGCACCCTATAAGAGTCACTTGCCACCATATATTGGTACAATTGACCTATTAACATATACATGCAATTTGACATCTTTAACCACCTCTTGGTACCACTTTTATACAAGTCAATTTAGGGCCATATTTTGACTCTAATCAACCATGTAAGTCACTCTTCACCATATTAGAGTCACTTTGCACCCTATAGAGTCTCTTGCCACCATATATTGGTACAATTGACCTATTAACATCATATACATGCAATTTGACATCCTTTAACCACCTCTTGTACCACTTTTATACAAGTCAATTTAGGCCATTTTGGCTCTAATCAACCATGTAAGTCACTCTTCACCATATTAGAGTCACTTTGCACCCTATAAGAGTCACTTGCCACCATATATTGGTACAATTGACCTATTAACATCATCTACATGCAATTTACATCCTTTAACCACCTCTTGGTACCACTTTTATACGTCAATTTTGGGAACATTTTGGCTCTAATCAACCATGTAAGTCACTCTTCACCATATTAGAGTCACTTTGCACCCTATAAGAGTCACTTGCCACCATATATTGGTACAATTGACCTATTAACATCATATACATGCAATTTGACATCTTTAACCACCTCTTGGTACCACTTTTATATAAGTCAATTAGGGCCATTTTGACTCTAATCAACCATGTAAGTCACTCTTCACCATATTAGAGTCACTTTGCACCCTATAAGAGTCACTTGCCACCATATATTGGTACAATTGACCTATTAACATCATATACATGCAATTTGACATCTTTAACCACCTCTTGGTACCACTTTTATAAGTCAATTAGGGCCACATTTTGACTCTAATCAACCATGTAAGTCACTCTTCACCATATTAGAGTCACTTTGCACCCTATAAGAGTCACTTGCCACCATATATTGGTACAATTGACATTAACATCATACATGCAATTTGACATCCTTTAACCACCTCTTGGTACCACTTTTATACGAGTCAATTTTGGGCATTTTGGCTCTAATCAACCATGTAAGTCACTCTTCACCATATTAGAGTCACTTTGCACCCTATAAGAGTCACTTGCCACCATATATTGGTACAATTGACCTATTAACATCATATACATGCAATTTGACATCCTTTAACCACCTCTTGTACCACTTTTATACAGTCAATTTTGGGACATTTTGGCTCTAATCAACCATGTAAGTCACTCTTCACCATATTAGAGTCACTTTGCACCCTATAAGAGTCACTTGCCACCATATTGGTACAATTGACCTATTAACATCATATACATGCAATTTGACATCTTTAACCACCTCTTGGTACCACTTTTATATAAGTCAATTTAGGGCCATTTTGACTCTAATCAACCATGTAAGTCACTCTTCACCATATTAGAGTCACTTCCCACCATATATTGGTACAATTGACATTAACATCATCTACATGCAATTTGAACATCCTTTAACCACCTCTTGGTACCACTTTTATACGTCAATTTGGGAATATTTTGGCTCTAATCAACCATGTAAGTCACTCTTCACCATATTAGAGTCACTTTGCACCCTATAAGAGTCACTTGCCACCATATATTGGTACAATTGACCTATTAACATCATATACATGCAATTTGACATCCTTTAACCACCTCTTGGTACCACTTTTATACGAGTCAATTTTGGGCAACATTTTGTATCTAATCAACCATGTAAGTCACTCTTCACCATATTAGAGTCACTTTGCACCCTATAAGAGTCACTTGCCACCATATATTGGTTCAATTGACCTATTAACATCATATACATGCAATTTGACATCCTTTAACCACCTCTTGGTACCACTTTTATACAAGTCAATTAGGGCCATTTTGACTCTAATCAACCATGTAAGTCACTCTTCACCATATTAGAGTCACTTTGCACCCTATAAGTCACTTGCCACCATATATTGGTACAATTGACCTATTAACATCATATACATCAATTTGACATCCTTTAACCACCTCTTGTACCACTTTTATACAAGTCAATTAGGCCATATTTGGCTCTAATCAACCATGTAAGTCACTCTTCACCATATTAGAGTCACTTTGCACCCTATAAGAGTCACTTGCCACCATATATTGGTACAATTGACATTAACATCATCTACATGCAATTTACATCCTTTAACCACCTCTTGGTACCACTTTTATACGTCAATTTGGGACATTTTGGCTCTAATCAACAATGTAAGTCACACTTAACCATATTAGAGTCACTTTGCACCCTATAAGAGTCACTTGCCACCTATATTGGTACAATTGACCTATTAACATCATATACATGCAATTTGACATCTTTTAACCACCTCTCGGTACCACTTTTGATACAAGTCAATTTTGGGAAACATTTTGGCTCTAATCAACCATGTAAATCACCCTTCACCATATTTAAGTCACTTTGCACCCTATAAGAGTCACTTGCAACCATATATTGGTACAATTGACCTATTAACATCATATACATGCAATTTGACATCCTTTAAACACCTCTTGGTACCATTTTTATATAAGTCAATACGGGCCACAGTTTTACTCTAATTAACCATGTAAGTCACTCTTCACCATATTAAAGTCCCTTTGCACCTTATAAGAGTCACTTGCCACCATATAATGGTGTTATGGATTAAAACTACTATATATAATTGCTGTATTTAATACTAAGGAACGTGAGCTCCAAGGCTCGATTTGACTGCTCTTGTGTTTCGTGACTCAATCTGCCTTAACAAGATGCCTACGTACCTTGCTGATTGCCAAGGATCAAGTCAAAAAACGTAGTTCTGATTTGTGGGGTGAGGCCCCTTATATAGATGTGGGAGTCCTTGAATTGGACTTGGTATAGGACGACTTGGTGGACAAGCCTCTGAATTAGGATGACTTAGGAGTCCTAGGAAGTAGGAAGCTGATCCCTTATCCTTTTAGGTCCCCTTGAGGCTATCTATAAGGATTTATATCCTTATCGGGACTCTTCTCAATTAGCTGATTTTTCCCTTATTAATTAATTACGAATTAATTAATAATTAGGGCTTTTGGGCCTTTTTTAGTCCATCAGGCCTGATCTGGTCCATCAGGCTTAACCTTTCTGGTCTGAGTTTCATATATCTTTTTTATTAGGCACTAGTAGCCCACAGCTTGTACAATTAATGCAGTATTTAATTATACAATCATAATTCATTTATCCCTATCATTTTGCCCCCAACTTTTGGGAAACATGAATAGGTTTTCGCAGAAGTTAAGTCTATTTGTTCCCTTACAGGGTTTCGTTTTTCCGTAAAGTGTGGAGCGACCTACACGTTTACAACGAATTTTTCCTTTTATTTAGGAATTATTTTGATTTTCCAGGAAGTTTTCCTATTCCGGGATTTTTCCCTAATTTCTGAATTTTCCCTAATTTTTCTGGGATTTTTCCCTAATTTTTCTGGGATTTTTCCTTATTTTTCTGGAATTTTCCCTAATTTTTCTGGGAATTTTCCCTAATTTTCTGGATTTTTCCTTATTTTCTGGAATTTTCCCTTAATTTCTGGAATTTTTCCCTTAATTTCTGGATTTTTCCCTTAATTTCTGGGATTTATCCTTAATTTTTGGAATTTCCTTATTTTTTTGTGATTTTCCAGGATTTTTCTTCCTTTTTTCTCTCTTTTTTTTTTTTTTTTTTATACAATTTTCGACCAGGAATCCATTCGACCAGGATCCTGGTCGAATTAGCCTTTGTCGTGCCGTGGTCGAAGGGAATTCGAGGAGGGTACATTCGACCTCACTTCCTGGTCGAATTTCGACCAGGATTTTTGCTTTGTATATATATATATATATATTTTTTTTTTGAGCAGAATCTTCGACTAGGAATTTTTGTCCCTTTCGGTCAGGATTCCAGTGTTTTTGACCGAATTAACCAACCTTTCTTTGCCTTGGTCGAAGCTTATTTCGAGCAGGAGTGTTTCGAGCAGAAAGTCCTGGTCGAATTTTCGGCCAGGATTTTTCCTACGCCCTTGTCCTTTTTTTTCGAGCTAGGAAAGTTTCGGTCAGGATGTTGGGTCAGAATTCTATATTTTGACCGAATTAGCCACCTTCTTGCCTTGGTCGAAGCAATTGTCGAGCAGGATTGTTTCGACCAGGGTTTTTCAGTTGATTCTAGTCGAATGAGTCTTAATTAGGTCGAATTAAGCTTATTTTTCAGCCCTGATCGACAGATTCGACCTCAGGAGTTTCGATCAGGATTCCTTTGTGATTCCTGGTCGACTTGGTCTTGAATTAACTTCTTGCATATTTTCTGTATTTGGATTTGGGCCCTTAAACCTGGGCTGTATTCTTTTGGGCCATCCCCTTTCTTGGTTATAACCTGGGCCCATTTCAACTGGGTTTTGTATTTTTAACTAATTGGGCCCTTTTCTGGGCTGTTCTGACCTTGGGGCCCACTATCTTTATTAATCCTGGGCCTGGAAAAATCATTTTAGGCCTCAAATATGCTTTATGTATTTGGGCCTTGGTACTGTGCCTTGGGTTTTTCAAGATTTTTCTAGAATTGGGCCTCATTTCTGAGCCCAAATTCCAAATTCTTCTAAGGTTATTCTGGATTCTTCCAGAATCTTCAAAAAAAAATTCAAATTTCTCTCAATTTTTCCAGGGATTTTCTGGATAATTCCAGAACCTTCTTATTTTTGGGCTCAAATGGGCTTTTTTGAGGCCCAAATCCCCGTATTTCTCCTATATATAGGTGGGATATAGTGTGCTTCTTCACACCTCTCATTCATTTCTCTTCATCTCAAACTTCCTATCTTCTCCTCTCTCTAATCCACTCCTTTCTCCTCCCAAGTCTTTTCCAGTCTTTACTAATGGCTGACAAGAGTCCTAGAGGGCGGCCAAGATAGCCTCGGCTTCAAAACGAGGAAGGATATCGAGATCCGCTCTCATATATTGTCTTTAATTGATATGATATACGGGGGATGAATATCCTTCCACTGCACATCTCGACTCCTTTAATCACTGTATACTTGGCATAACATAGATTTTCAATAACTAAATGCTCGTTATAACGTCCCT
>NW_027419356.1:0-3739 GCF_009905375.1 Apium graveolens
CAAGAATTTTACTTCCCGAATATTGGGTAAATAATCAAAAACTCTTTTACCAAGACAGCAACCTTGTTGCGAATATAAAATACACCACAGAGCCGGATTCCCCAGGTTTTGAGCGAGTATTTAAATCCCCTTAAAAAGGAAGATCTTAAATATAAAAATGAGTTTTGGGATCCGCTCTAACTTTTAAAAATCATTTTGAAGACTCGAAAACACTTTAAAGAGTGTTTGGAGTAAAACTGATTTAATGAAGTAAATCAGTCCCCAGAATATTTAGAAAATGACTGAATATTATTATTTAAATAATATTCCCATAAAGAATAATCTTTATAAAAAAATTGAAGTAGAAGTATTAAAACTTATACTTGAAACGAGTATTAAATAACCAAAGATATACTTATATGAAAGTATTATCTTTATTTGAATAATCGAAAATAAGTTTGATTATTAACACCTTATTCTTTAATAAAATAAAGAATATATTTCAGCAAATAATCGGAGTCATAGATCCTCAAATGAATATTCAAATAATATTCATTAAATAATATAAACTGAGTCATAAGCCTTCGAATGAATATTCAAATAATATTCAATAAAACATAAAGAGTCATAAGCCCTCGAATGAATATTCAAATAATATTCAGATAAATAAATAAAAGGAGTCATACGCCCTCGAATGAATATTCAAAATAATATTCAATAATAAAATAAAGTAAAGCTATCGAATAAACCTTATTCGATTAATAGTTTTGAAAACTATGACCATATATATATATAAAATATATATATATATATCCATATCCATATAACAAAATCTACTCGGGATCCTCGACTCCCGGTTTTAGAAAATATTTTCACCTTTGGGTCCCTATACTAAGGGTATATGCAAGTTACCGCTATCCTCTAGCATAGGTATTTCAACTGAACCAACAATATATATTCCAAGAATATGAAACAGGCATGCATATATACCATATCACATGCTACAATATATCGCAAGAATTTGCTAAATAACCAATATGCATTTATCGCAAGATCATGCATATACAAATGTATACATCACAACAACAGTATAACGGATAGAATACTTGCCTGAGCGACTTGGGGGTGACAAAGGCTCGAGACGAGTCTGGTAACCTATAAACAACAAGTAAGTTGGAATTAAACCAAAATCACTTGTAAATCTATACTTTAACTAACTTAGACTCTAACGCTTGTTTTGCGCTCACCGATTCGCTTAAGTCACTCGGGTACCCTCGGCTCCACCATTTTTAATAATTTAACCTTTACGAGTTTTAAAGCGATTCCTTCGCGAATGTCTTACCAACTGCCTAACACACTTACCATAAATGTTTCATACATTAATAACCCTTTTGGTCTTTAACCTACATTTCAAAGTAAGGCGAGGGAAAAAGTTTCGTTCACGAAACGCCGTTACTTGAAACGGTCGTTTCTCCTAAACCGTGCATCGGAATCGAACGAACTACATATCAAACGAAGCTCGTAACATGAGCTATCTAAACATGGCAGTGGTCATAATCTAGCAGGGGGTTCTCGGGTCCTAATGCTATGCACAAAAACAGTCCAAAGAAAATCGGACGTTACGACGGCTATGTTTACGCGATTTCCAAATTTTAAATCATACAAAACCAACCACAAACCAACTTCAAATCCAACACACTACAAACATCCATCCTTATCACATCATAACAACCCCAACCAATTCAATTTAATCATTCATACTTATGCTTAAACTTAACTTTAATCATACTTAAGTTCCTTTAAATCAAAACCACAACAATTACCATTCCATTCACTACCATTCCAAATTCCAAACTCTAAATCTAACAACAAACTACAATATCAACCCACTAATCAAAATCATTATAATATATAGGATCTAGGGTTTGGAGATGGTATACCTTCCTTGAAGTGGTGGGTGGAGCTAGGAAGCCTTAAGAAGCTTTGAGAAGTCTTAAGAATGCTTGGATCTTCAAGAAAAACAAGAAAAAGTTCAGTTAAAACTTGAAAACACTATTCATTGTCTTCTTCTTTGATTAAATGAAGAAGATAGAGAAAGAATTAATGGCTTAACTCATGATATAGTCCTAACTAAGCATGAGATGATTAGGAATTATCTTACCAATTTAGGAAGCTGGATCTTGGATTTTGAATTTCTCTTGCCTTTGAATAGTGAAAAGCCGTGAGCAATGAAGAACAAAGCCTTGGTTGCTTTTGATTTTTGATGAAAATGATTTTACTTGGCTTGGTTGATTGGTTTTTGTGCTTGCTTTAGTCAATTACCTTCTTGCCCTTGGATTTGTGTGGTTACAAAGCCACCACATCCTTCCTTCCCATGTCATGCTTATGTCATCCTCATGATGTCATCCTCAGTTCCTTGTCCTCTTTCTATTGGTTGGATGACATCATTCCCACTAATCCCTTTGATTAACTTCTAATCGTTTGCCTAATGACCGCTGATCTGTTATACGTTCGCTTAACTTTCGTTCTCGTTTATCGTTTGAAGGATCATACCCAGGATCTATTACTTAGGTTCCCTTAACCTTTCTCAATACTATATTCCTTTTTGATCCTCTATTATAATCCTTTAATTTAAATCCTTTTATCCTGTTACCTTATACTCAATCTCTCCGTATCTTGTGGATTTCCGGGAAAAAACCAAAGTGTATGGAATTGGATTCTAACGATCTTTACATACACTTATATACTTCATAGAGTACTAATAATATCCCAGAATATCCATAACAGAACCCTACATAGTGTGGCATGAAAAGTTTCTTCATCAGCTAAAACACTATTCACAAGGGTTACAAAAAGTTGAAAATTTTGGGGTTATTACAGTCTCCCTCCTTAAAAGGATTCCGTCCCGGAATCAAACAGAAATAAATGGGGGTACTTTTCTAGCATTGTGCTCTCTAGTTCCCAAGTTGATTCTTCCACATTATGATTCTGCCATAGTACTCTGACTAGCTGATCACTTTGTTCCGAAGCACCTGCTCCTTCTTATCCATAATCCTTACTGGCTTCTCCACGTAAGTTAGATCTGACTGCATATCCACCTGCTCGTACTCCACTATGTGCCTGGCATCCCGATGATACCTCCTTAGCATTGACACATGGAACACATTATGAACTTGTTGCAAATTAGGGGGTAGGGCTAGCTCGTAAGCTAACTTTCCAATCCGTCTTAATATCTCAAAAGGTCAATGTATCTTGGGCTTAGTTTCCTTTTTTGAACCTCATTAATCCCTTCCAAGGGATACTTTCAACAGTACTAAGTCCCTACTTCATATTCCTTGTCCTTTGGGTAGGTCTGCGTATGTTTTTGTTGTCTTGGGCTGCTACAAGTCGCCCTCTGATAAGATCCATATATCTTTGGTCCTTTGGCCACTTCGGGTCCGAGCATCTTGCTCTCTACTTCATCCAGTATAAGGGAGATCGACACCTTCTTCGTACAGAGCCTCATAAGGCGGCATTCCGATGCTAGCATGAAAGCTATTATTATAAGAAAACTCGACAACGGCAAGTGATCATCCCAACTTCCTTTAAAGTCTATTGCAAGACTCTCAACATATCTCTAGTGTCTGGATGGTCCTTTCACTCTGTCCATCCGTTTTGGGGATGGTAAGCGGTACTCATATTTAACTTGGTTCCACACATTCTGAAAGCTCCTCCAAATCTGAGAGTTGAACCTGGGGTCTGGCATGAGACAATGGACGCT
>NW_027419357.1:0-42144 GCF_009905375.1 Apium graveolens
AAAGGTTAGATGAAATATAGAGATAATAAATTTGTTTTTTTGTAAAACAAGGGCATGGTAGAATTTACAAAAGATATTAAATTGGTGCAAAAATTTATATTTATTTTTAACGAACACGATAGCAAATAAAATTTACGAAAATGTCAAATCTGTGCAAAATTACATATTTGTTTTCTTAAGAAACAAAGGACATAGTATAAATTCAAATTAGTATAAAAATATTTATATATTTTGACACTGTAGTGTCTTACTAAAAATATATATTATTGCAGTATTAGAGCAAATACAATACAACACACTAAAATACTACTAATAATTTAAGTACGTAAAATCAACTTCAATCCAATAATCTAATAACGAGTTCAATGTCCTAAAATGCAACGAGTACCAAAAATTTTGCTTTACAATTTTCATGACTGTTTATATCGTGTTTCAGAAATTTGGCCCAAAATACTATGCTGATACGATATTTCGTATATTATATCAGGGTAATACGCATTTTCATAGAGCCTATCGAACCTGATACAACATTTACCAATTGCATATTTAGTATCTGATATGTTTTGGAAGATGAGTATCATGATTGATGTAGCAGACGAAACTGCATAATAACCTTTTATTAAAAAATGGATACGACACACGATTTAACATATTTTATAGGGAGCAAGGACCAATAAACTTTAAAATATGATATTTTGATGATTAATTCTTCTAAAATCATGTCCTCGCCTAAATGAAAGGCATTTATTTAGCTAAGTGCTCCAAATATTCTAGTGGTGCCTTAAATACTTGTACATCCATCATATGCCTGATTTTTAAGATGCATTGCCCTATTTTATATTTATTTTCTTCTCTCTCATATTTTTTCTTCCTCTAATTATTATTCAAACTTATTATTATTTTAATAATAAGACATAATTATAAGTTATATTGTTGGAGTTGACATATAAAAACAATGTCTAAATTATTATGTCTCTATTTTTAATATATTTAAGGGCATTTTTGGACTTGTTCTAATTATATCTTATATAATAGCATTAAAAATATTATCCAGAATCTTGGTCACCGATGTACAATATGAAAAATAAATAATAATTGTTAGATTTAAAAATAAATGAGAAATTGAATCTAATATAAGAAAATATTTTTTTTAATACTGTATATGCATTCGAGATGCACAAAAAGTCCGAAACCGAAAATCTGGTCCGACCCGATCTGGTCAAAGTCCGGTCAAGTCCGGCTCGATCAAAGTCCGACCTGGTCCCGGCCCTGGCTTAGGGCCTCGACAGGCCCTATATTTTTAGGCAAAGCCTGGCCCGGCCTGGTTAAATACCTGGGCTTCGGCCCACCCGGTCTTTGGACCGGCCCGATTAAAAGCCCGAAAAGCCCGGTTAAAATCTGATTATTTAATAAATTTTATTAAATATTTATAAATTTACATTTGCTATAAATATAAATAATACTTCAAACACATATATTTACATATTCGTGGTTAATAATATTATTTTTACTTTATTGCAAATAATGAAAGAAGATATAGTAAGTACAATATAATATATTTTTTTTTGGATAACAATGATAAATATATTAATCTATAAACATGTTTATTTTTTACCGAACTTAAATGTTTTCAATGAAGTAATATTTTCATAAATATTCCATGCAAATTAATACATTTTTACGATGATCTAGTTGTTAATATATGTAGTCTTCGGAGTCTCTAATAAAACTGATACGATTTAAATAAAAAAAGCCCGGCCCGATCCGATCCGACCCGAAAAAGCCCGGTTAGGCCCGCCTCGAGGGCCCAAACGGGCTCTGACATTTTCGGAAAGCCCGGCCCGGTCAAGTCAAAGCCCGAAAAGCCCAGCCCGGTCAAAGCCCGGGCTTTCAAGGCCTGGTCAAAACCCGATCCTGGGCCTTTTGTGCATCTCTAATATGCATGTACTCTAATTGTATAGTGTTCTTAATGTAAAATTTGTAACTGTCTTTTAGATTTATATTCTGTTTAGTTTAATATTAATTTTTCAAACTACCAGTAAATTAAAGTTATCTTATGAGTTTCACATGTGAAGTAAAATTGTCAAATCTAATTTTTAAAATTCTAAGATGGAGTTTAAACAATAAATTGAGTGCTTGAAACCCACAAAATTAATTTTTATTTTATTTTTGCAATTCTAATTTGATTCTTTTTTTAAAAAGAAATCTTTCAAATTAATATATATTCTTTTATTAACAAAATATTAAAATTTATCTAATGCAAATTAATATTAGATTGTTCAAATCATAGAGAACCTAAGTATTTAATTTTTAATAACTAAATAGTTTACCCGTTTTTAAAAAAAAGGTCATAATTATTAGTTGTAATAAAAACTTAATTGAATGATTATCCGGTGAATCATTAACCGAATAAATTTATTATGAAATCTTTGGGGTTAATAATCAAAACAATATTTTTTAAAAAGGATTTTGTTACAACAAAATATGAGATCGTTCCTGAAATAGTGCCATAAATGCAGAACTAAGTAGCGGTTGACACACAGCTAGGTTTACCAAAAAGACAATTAAGTGGTTTTCCGGAGGATTGAACATAATTAATGGAATTAGGGTTCAAGTACCTTACAAGTCGGTGTAAGATCAACCAAAATCTCTATAAAATAAGCCACGCGAGTATTTATGTTCTCTTTCGAAAGAATATATTGCAAGATCTTTACATTTCTTCTATTGAACCTAGGTTAGGCCGATATATAGTCATTCGACGTTCTTGGCATTACGGTTTGCATGCTTGATTTCGTCTTGATTAATCTTGATTATGACGATTATTCATGGCCTTTTCCCTCGATAATGTAAGATTATGAATATGTGAGCAGTTGGTGCTTCGGTTGCCCCACAATCTCATTATTTTTGCTTATGCCCACAACAGGTTTGATGAATGTTCCTAATTAGCTTGTTTAGTTAGATAACATTTTTCTTACGTGCTTTGTTAAATTAATCGTGTCTCAACAGTTTTGTATGTTTTCTCTGAATTATTCTTGTCGGGGAAAAACCCTATGTTTCCCGTATAAGTAGCTAAATAAGCATGATTTAGCCTTAGAAAATCTTGGATTAGGGTATTACTCCATGTCCAGCGCTTGGGGTACCGCCCGAAGTTTCATCCGAGTTTCTCTGGTATCCCACTAGGTATACTAATTAATGGGTTCTCCCTGAACTCATGTGCCCTTTTTCTTAGTCACCTTTTCTTGAAAGAGTTCATATCCAGGCTTCCTTCTAATTTTCACTTTCCGTTTGATGGTCGTTGGGCATTCTGGTGACTGATTGGGTTCCACTCTATTGTAGATACCCTATAATCATTCAGAGGCTTATCCCATTATACCGCTCGATTATCACCCTCAATATGGTGATTGTTCCACTAACAATCAACTAGGTTAATTCGTAGAAAGGGGATTGAATACAAATTAAAATTTTCGAATTAATTTGTATGGAAAAGGAAATATGAACATAGATGTTTATAATTTCATGTGGGTTATTTTTCGACTTGCCACCAGAGGTTTTATTTAGAAGAAAAATATGTTACAATTACAAATGTAATCTCACAGCTGCGGTTTTCAGTAATTACAATTGAAACACTACCACTACTTGCTTTATATATTACCAAGGTATAATGTAATAACTCGATTTTTTGAGACTTGTAAAACGATTAATGAATAGTAACCCTGACAGAAGGGGAAAAACTTTTTAGCCCACACTATGTTGTGCATGAGAAATTGAGTTTCGGAGTTCATAACATGATTATACGTACCAAATGACTGTATGTAAACGCTATTAGTTTTTGAAGAAAACGAACTTTGAAAAATGACCGCATCTAGAACCATCAAGGATTACGGGAATCAAAATATAATTATGAATTTAAAATCCTACGGATTTATATCCAAGAATGATACTTTAAAACATGAATAATGTATACGAAAGGATTTACATCGCGAACTGTTTACGAGAAATTATTATAAAAATGAATAAGCGACCAAGCAAACACGTAAATGAATAAATAAACGTATCAAACCAAACTAACTAAACTAACTAACCATGGTAAGAAACTAACCATGGCTAGGCTACCAGATAGTAACCTAAACTAGGAAGCATGATGACCTAAAGCTAGGAATAGTAAAGCTAAAACCTAAAACTAGATAGTTAGCTTGTAAACCTAGGAAGCTAGCAAGGTATGTCCTAAGATATGCCAAGATTTTCTAGTCCTAGGTTATATACTAAAAGATATACAATATAACACAATCTTTCATAATAATCAATCAAGCAACAAAATCTCTCTTTCTCTCTCTCCCCATTTTCTTCTTCATTCGGCCAAACACAAAAAAAGGAGGAAAACCAAATTCAAAACTCTCTCTTTAGCCATGGCAAAAATCCACCATTAATTTCCAAGATTCATACATCATAAACTAAGGTAAGATAAATTTTTGAGCTCATTTTATGAGTTTTTATGGTTAAATAAATTCAAGAAAAGTGATAATAAATAGTATGATAGTAACTTTTCTTTGGTTTCTTGATTTTAATGGTTGATATAGGTTCCAAAATCCTACCAAGCATTCCCAAGACTTCACCATAATCAAGAAACATCTCAAGCTTTCAAGAAAGGTATAAATCTTTGACCAATCTTTATTTAAGGTTTAAGTTCAAGAATCTTTGAAAACCTAGTTATAAACTTAGTTTAGTGGTTGAATTGTTGTAATCTTGATGTTTAGTTAATTAGTTATGATTGTTGCCTCAAGAACATTATGTTCTTGAGAGGATTTAGTGTTGGGATGATGATTTGATGATTGTTGGTGTAGAGATTTAAGACGTAAACAAAACTCGGAATCAAAATATCGCTAAAACGAACAAAACTCAATATTAAGTTTCTACAGAAAGTCCCGACGTATAAACTGTAGTTTCTGGAAAAGTAACACTTTATTATGATAGAAAATGTTATAAGGATCGTTTAGGCACATAATGAAAGAGATGTGTCCTAAGTCCAATCATGTATGATGATTTAGGAATAACTTTTATGTAATCTGTTAATCTGCTTTGATTTCATTGATATTAATAAAAGACTTATTTTGTTTTTATTGTTTTTATTTTGTTTTTATGAATTGTGATGAGATCATAATAATGAGACCTAAAAGATGATAACTCTAAACTTAAATAGTTCCTGGTCGTAGGATTACTAACTGGTAATTAATAATCCGCAAAGATCGGTACATACTATGCTTGCTTTATTATGAAGGATGTCTGTTCTCATAGACACTATAGCTAGTATGTAGGTGCTTATTATAGAATAAGTTCACTGAACATGACTCACACAGCTGAACAACTGATGGAGTTCACTCACGTGTCAGCAGTTGTTCACATAGTGATAGTTGTACAAGTATCCTTAGACTTGAGGTCATCATAGTCATCTTGTGTACACTGAACTATGCTTTGGTTTAGTTCTTAGTCTCAAGGGACAATTATAAGGGCTCTACTGGGTATAGGAATTTGTACACGAAGATAGTGTATGATCAATAAAGGATCTACCCCTTCCAGTGTAGGAAGAGAATGTTCAATGCTGATCCACTTATGTTAGTTCAGGAATCTCTGGCCAGAGTGAATGAAATTAGAAAGGAGTTTCTAATTTACATTAAATAGAACTAAGCATAGTGAATGGGAAAGCAAGTGATTAAATAAGATAGGCTTGACACAAGTTCCATGCCTTGTATTTAATCGTGACATTGCAGGGTAGAAGGAATTAATTGTACGGTAACTACTCACTGAATAGGTTCTTGGTATTCTAAGCAGTGAATTCGTATTATCCGGATAGTCGCGATATGCTGAGAAGTATCCCTCACGATGTAGAATAAATATGATTAATTAATTAATCATATTTAATGAATTAGAGAATTTATATAAATAATGATAAAATAGTTTTATTATTATTTATTTCTACTACCGGCTTAATATTGAACCTACAGGGTCACACCATAAAAGAGAATGATTTAATGGTGGAGAATTAATTAATAATGGCTGATAATTATTTATTTATGAAATAAATAATTAATTGGCAAATTTAATAATTGATTAAATGAGATTTAATTGATTATAAATTAATTAAGAAAAGGTTCTTAATATTATTAATTAAGAATTTAATTTTTGGAAATTAAATCAAGTGAGAGAATTATTTCTAAAGAGTTTAGAAAAAGGATTAATAATTAAAAGGTGTTTTAATTATTAGTGAGAATAATAAAGGGTTAATAATAATAATATTTTATGGGAAAATTTTCAGCTGAAAATTTTGCCTATAAATATACTATTATAGACCCTATTTTTGCCTCAACCAAAAAGATTTACAAAACCCTAATTCTCTCCATCTCCTCCTTCATTACATCGTTTTCTTGGTGGATACCGGTGGAGTGCTTCACACTTGAGGAGCAGCTGCTAAGGATCTCCGTTCATCATTTTGGATCGCCATTAAAGACCTCCATCTTTCCATTAACGTAAAGCTTCTTAAGGTAAACATACTGAACTACGAATTAAATATTATTTTTCGCATGGATCCTGCGGAGGGTTTCGTTTTTTTTAAGATTTAAATTTACGTTTTCGCTGCGTTTATGTGCTAAAAACCCTTCAATGGCATCAGAGCTACTTGCGAAAAGTTTTTAATTCGTTTATGTGTTTAACTGTTTTCGATATATGAGCATGTACGTGATTCGCCATGATTTGATGTTGATATAATATGCTTATATATGTATGGTTTTGAATATATGATATTCATGTGAGTTGTATAATCATAAGATGATTATGTAATCTGTATATATACTGATATATACATGATTTATGTTTGTTCTAATTATGAGAATCATATTAGATACGGATTCTGAATTGGCTGCTGCAGATTTGCTGAAATCTGGGTCTGGTGTCCGATTTACGCAAACGAATACCCTATTCCATAGGTAAACGAGCGTCTGAACAAAACTGATAGCAAAGCTATCAACGACTCGTCTGTAAGGCGTTTGACGTCGTTTACTGCCCGTAAACAGTGATTCTTGTTTTTCTGATTTGATTCTGATTTTTCTGATTTTTGTCATATTTTTTTTTATGATTAGATCATGGATAATATGATATGTTAAGATCAGATTATGTGTTTTAACATGCTTTTATGTGTTGTATGAGCATGGTGGATGGTTATGGCCTTTCGACCTTAGTGTAATGGTTTTGGTTTTGGTTTTAAATACGACTTGCATGTCGTCAATCTTTGTAATCATAAATCTCGAATGTAACTCGAGTTATTCTTGTAAGTTCATTAGATTAGTTTTACTTTCAATCATGTAATGTAATTGAAGACTCAAGAAGGCTATCCAATGGAGGTGATACAAAGAAGAAGACGAGGCATACAAGAAGTCTAAACAAAAAGAAGACTTATGTAATAAGTAGTTGTATTTATTTCCATCACCATATTAGATTGACCTTGATCTTTATCATGAGCTTGATAAAGATCACATAGGATGGGGCCATAACCAAACACATTTACTTTATTGCACTTTACATTTACTTGTTTATTTAATTTTATATATGAGATATATGCCTATGTTTACCATGCGATGATAGATTTAGGTGAACTTAAATCAATATAAGGCGTGCTCTAGAAAATCTAGAATAGGAATCGTTTCTTGCCTTAACAATAAATATTATGAATACGATCATGAGATTCTTGTGTTTATGAAACACGTAATTGAATATGAATTTTCAATATTGAGAGAAAGGATGATTCTGTCAACAACAGATTTCTATCTGTAAGAAAGGGTTATTAAGTGACGCCTCTTGACAATGCTCCACCCGATCTGGGAATCATCTGATTATCGATTATTGATTTGAAATATTTAATTTAAAAGGAAGAATCTCTTTATAATATGATTATGATTGTAACGTAATATAATCCCTCTAAAATTAAATAATATCAAGTAGTAATTGGCCAATGACACAACGGGCTTGTGTCGGTCATAGCCTTCCAACATGGTAGAAAGTGGTTCTTATTTTTAAATCATTGTCGTTTCGTGCTACAGCCGAGGGCTTTGATTTCGAAATAAGAAATACTTGTCTATTACATAGAGATGTGTACATTGAATTAGAATCTAAAGGTCGGTACGTGCTACAGCCGTGGGCCGTTGGAGACTGATTCAATTGTACGAAATGTTGGGTTAGACTTGACTTAGAATATTGAGTTTGTCGTGCCACAGCCGTGACTCAATTATTCAAGAGGCTAAACTTATATTAGGGAATAACATAAGATGTAATTGACAAGAGTTGTCTGCCTATTGAACATCACATGACGTTTCGTGCCACAGCCGAGGTTGTGTGATGGAATGTAGGATCCCTATTCCCACTAGCATTATGAATGCTTAATTTTCACTTAGGGGGTTGAAAAAATTAGATAAACTAGTGGGAGACACTTATGAATAAAGACCCGATTCATATAGTGTTTTGAAATGAAATTGAATATTTGCTAAGTGTTGTTATGTGTTTCATTTACAGATTTACTATATTCGTCATGTCTTCTGCACTATCACTCCGGAGCATACTAGATGCTCACAAGTTGACTGGTCCTAATTTAGCTGTTTGTTTTCACTGTAACAAGTTGGGGCACTGGAAGAGGAACTGCAAGGTTTACCTTGCAGAATTGAAGAAGAAGGGTAGTAAGACTACCGCTTCTGATTCAGGCATGTTCATGATCGAAGTTAATATGTCACTAGGTCAAATTTCTACTTGGGTATTAGATACCGCCTGTGGTTCTCATATTTGCAATTCGTTGCAAGGACTAAAGGGAAGTAGGACTCTTGAAAAAGATGAGGTGATTCTACGTATGGGCAATGGAGCAAGGGTTGCGGCCATATCTGTATCATTTAGTTTACATATGCCTACGGGCAAGACTATTATTTTGAATAATTGTTATTACGTTCCCTCTATTGTGAGGAATATTGTTTCTATTCCTATGTTGGATGTGGATGGTTTTTCATTTATTATTGAATAATGAATGTTCTATCCTTAGAGATAATGTTCTTTTTGGACGTGGCATTTTAAATAATGGTCTGTATGTATGTGACGTAGAGCATGATTTACTTCAGATTGAACAAACTAATAAAAGAAAACGAGATGATGAAAATCTGACCTATTTATGGCACTGTAGGCTAGGTCATATTAGTGAAAATAGACTGCGGACATTGCATAAGGAAGGGTTACTTGACCCCTTTGATTTTGAATCATATCCTACATGCGAGTCTTGTCTATTGGGTAAAATGACCAAATCTCCATTTAGTGGACATGGAGAGAGGGCTGCAGATTTGCTAGGATTGGTACACACAGATGTATGTGGACCAATGTCTACGCAAGCCATGGGTGGATTTTTACTTCATTACTTTCATATGATAGATCTAGATTCGGATATGTGTATTTGATGAAACACAAGTCTGAAGCCTTTGAAAAGTTCAAAGAATATAAATGAAGTGGAGAAACCAAACACAGTATTATAACTCTTCGATCAGATCGAGGTGGTGAATACTTGAATGGAGAGTTTCTAGATTATCTCAAAGAAAATGGTATAGTCTCCCAGTGGACTCCTCCATATACTCCACAGTTAAATGGGGTATCTGAAAGGAGAAATCGAACTTTGTTAGACATGGTTCGGTCCATGATGAGCTATGCGAATCTTCCAGTATTCCTATGGGGTTATGCATTGGAAACCTCAGCTAGTTACTGAATAAGGTGCCTTCCAAATCTGTTCCTCAAACACCATATGAGATATGGAAAGAAAGGGAAACCGAGTCTTAAAAACATTAAGATTTGGGGATGTCCAGCTTATGTCAAGAAAGTTGACCCAGATAAGCTGGAATCTCGATCCGTAAAATGTAATTTTGTGGGATATCCTAAAGAGACTTTGGGGTATTACTTTTATACCGATCATCGGGTGTTTGTCTCCTGACATGCAACCTTCTTGGAAAAGGAGTTTATCCTTGAAGGAAACAGTGGGAGCAAAATTGAACTTGATGAAGTTCAAGAAGCACAAACTACTACGGATCAAGTGGAAACACCTGTTCAGACTGAACAACCTTCTATGGAACAGTCCATTCGTAGGACAGGGAGAGTGTCTCGCCAACCTTTGAGGTATTATGGCCTTGTCATTGAGAATGACAATGAGTTGTCAATCATTGATGATGACGACCCTGTGACCTATAATGAGGCTATGAGTAGTGTTGACTCAGAGAAATGACATAGTGCCATAAAATTCGAAATGGAATCTATGTATACCAACCAAGTATGGACTCTGGTTGAGGCGCCTGAAGGTGTTAAGCCTATTGGGTGCAAGTGGGTATACAAAAGAAAGATTGGAGCAGATGGGCAGGTGGAGACCTACAAGGCCAGGCTTATGGCAAAAGGATTCAGACAAAGGCAAGGGATTGACTTTTATGAAACTTTTTTGCCTATAGCCCTGTTAAAATCAATTCGGATTTTGCTTGCGATTGCTGCTTACTACGACTATGAGATATGGCAAATGGACGTGAAAACGGCCTTCCTCAATGGGAAACTTGAAGAGGAAGTGTATATGACACAGCCAGAGGGTTTCTTTCCAAGGGAAATGAACACCTAGTGTGTAAGCTGCTGCGAACCATATATGGTTTAAAGCAAGCTTCTCGTAGATGGAACATCCATTTTGATGAGACAATCAAAGAGTTTGGTTTTATCAAAACATAGATGAGCCATGTGTCTACAAAAAGGTTAGTGGGAGCGCGGTAACATTTCTTGTATTGTATTGAAAGAGGAGGCGTCAAGAGAGTTGACACACATAAAAACGTAGCAGACCCACTCACAAAGCCACTTTCTCAAGGTCACTTTGATCGTCATAAAGACAAGATGGGTATTAGATATCAGAGTGATTGGCTTTAGTACAAGTGAGAGATTGAAAGAGATGTGTCCTAAGTCCAATCATGTATGATGATTTAGGAATAACTTTTATGTAATCTGTTTTGATTTCATTGATATTAATAAAAGACTTATTTTGTTTTATTGCGGGCTCTATCTATTTAAATGTTTAAATAAGATATACCACAGTTTAGAGTAAAGCTTTTTATGGATTGTGATGAGATCATAATAATGAGACCTAAAAGATGATAACTCTAAACTTAAATAGTTCCTGGTCGTAGGATTACTAACTGGTAATTAATAATCCGCAAAGATCTGTACATACTATGCTTGCTTCATTATGAAGGATGTCTGTTCTCATAGACATTTGTGTGGTGACACTATAGCTAGTATGTAGGTGCTTATTATAGAATAAGTTCACTGAACATGACTCACACAGCTGAACAACTGATGGAGTTCACTCACGTGTCAGCAGTTGTTCACATAGTGATAGTTGTACAAGTATCCTTAGACTTGAGGTCATCATAGTCATCTTGTGTACACTAAACTATGCTTTGGTTTAGTTCTTAGTCTCAAGGGACAATTATAAGGGCTCTACTGGGTATAGGAATTTGTACACGAAGATAGTGTATGATCAATAAAGGATCTACCCCTTCCAGTGTAGGAAGAGAATGTTCAATGCTGATCCACTTATGTTAGTTCAGGAATCTCTGGCCAGAGTGAATGAAATTAGAAAGGAGTTTCTAATTTATATTAAATAGAACTAAGCATAGTGAATGGGAAAGCAAGTGATTAAATAAGATAGGCTTGACACAAGTTCCATGCCTTGTATTTAATCGTGACATTGCAGGGTAGAAGGAATTAATTTTACGGTAACTACTCACTGAATAGGTTCTTGGTATTCTAAGCAGTGAATTCGTATTATCCGGATAGTCGCGATATGCTGAGAAGTATCCCTCACGATTGTAGAATAAATATGATTAATTAATTAATCATATTTAATGAATTAGAGAATTTATATAAATAATGATAAAATAGTTTTATTATTATTTATTTCTACTACCGGCTTAATATTGAACCTACAGGGTCACACCATAAAAGAGAATGATTTAATGGTGGAGAAATTAATTAATAATGGCTGATAATTATTTATTTATGAAATAAATAATTAATTAGCAAATTTAATAATTGATTAAATGAGATTTAATTGATTATAAATTAATTAAGAAAAAGTTCTTAATATTATTAATTAAGAATTTAATTTGTAGAAATTAAATCAAGTGAGAGAATTATTTGTAAAGTATTTAGAAAAAGGATTAATAATTAAAAGGTGTTTTAATTATTAGTGAGAATAATAAAGGGTTAATAATAATAATATTTTATGGGAAAATTTTCAGCTGAAAAGTTTGCCTGTAAATATACTATTATAGACCCTATTTTTGCCAAAAACCAAAAAGATTTATAAAACCCTAATTCTCTCCATCTCCTCCTCCTTCATTACATCGTTTTCTTGGTGGATACCGGTGTAGTGCTTCACACTTGAGGAGCAGCCGCTAAGGATCTCCGTTCATCGTTCTTGGATCGCTATTAAAGACCTCCATCTTTCCATTAACGTAAAGCTTCTTAAGGTAAACATACTGAACTACTAATTAAATATTATTTTTCGCATGGATCCTGCGGAGGGTTTCATTTTTTTAAGATTAAATTTACATTTTCGCTGCGTTTATGTGCTAAAAACCCTTCACATAAATCGCTTGATTCCTAATTACTGATCAAAAGTTATGACTGTTTTAGTAAAAGTGATTTACGCGACAAAAACTGCTACGAATTACGAACTTTGGGAATAGAAATGATCGACTTAAAAAAATATTCATAAATCATGAAATTTTTACAGAAAGTAGTAAATAGAGTTCCTTAACTGCTACAAAATTTTAAGTGAAAATAAGGATTGTTCAATTTTATAAAAATATCGGAACCATGACCGCGTGATTAGAAAACCGTTAGAAATCATAAGCAGAGCCGATGATGAAAATATAAACGGACATAAGGTACTTCGAAAAGGAAGCGACCGTGATATGAATAAGTACTTAATGAAATAAAAAGAGTAAAATGAGTTGAGAGAACGAATAATAAGTAGCATATGTGTACGAGTCGCTGTAAATAAGAACAGAATCTAACGAAACAGTTTATGTTTATGGTTATAGATTTTAGAGCGAACCCTAGAGCATCCTCCACCTTAAAGTACCCAAGAAAGTTTACAAACCCAACTCCATATACTGTTGTATTGTGAAAGGATTGTTTTATTATCTTTTGCATAAATGCCATGCTTGCCATGTTACTAAGTATTTGAGTTTTCGCATATATAGCGATTGTGTTACGATATGTATATGGCGTAGAATGTTTTAACGCCTCCATGAGCGTGATGTATAATTATAAGACCGAGAGTCGGTCGGAGTTTTAAAAATGAAAACCCGGGAATTATTCTGGTGATGTTTTGGATGATTAAAGTCCGTACTTATTTTATTCTAAGGGACTCAATGTCCAATTGCGAAATATTAAATACCTCAAACTTTTATTAAAATGATTTCCAAAGATCGTATTCCCTCAACTATATTTAATTACTAGAATAATGGATATTATTTTATCTATTCATTTAATATAAGAGAATTATTCTCCAACGATTATTTATTTCAAACTCGATTAATCATTAAAGATTACTTTAAATTACTTAAACATAAATTAGTTGAGGAATATTATTTTAAATATTCTTTTAAAGTATAATTATTCGAGGTTTAATTATTTAATGATTATTATTTAATTATTAATTATTTATTAAATGATTTAAAAATCATCAAACCTGATTTAAAATACTTTCTAAATTTCAGAAAATCATTCGAATAATTTCAGATCGTCGAAGAATATTATCTCGACTTATTTAAATTTTTTGAATATAGTTTCAAAAGAAATTTCCCCTTATTTAATTATCTGTTAACAACGATCAACTCACATCCTTAGTACTTCCTCTGAGAATTCTCGGAAGTACATATATATATACGCATAAGATGAGTTATTTCTATCAACAAGCAAAACGCTTGGGGAACTTCGATGTGGTTCGAGTTCTTGGGATATGATAGGATTTCTTAAAGGACAAGGGGGGGTAGAGATCCAGTACTTCGTGTATTGGGGAGACTACCAGTACCGTGGGAGACGGTACTATATGTACCTAAGGACCTGCGAAGTGTGTGTATACCCGAAATGGGACACATAGCCCGTATGCGGAAAGGGTGATAACCGGGATACGAAGGTGTCATCCTTCTATTAGTAGAAAAGGTTACTGATTTTCTGTGGTACGGCTGATCATCGTATACGGTAGCTCCAGTGAATGTCCTATTCTTCCAATTAGAATTGTGATGCAATACCGTAACTCAAGCCTAGGTGATGGGTTTACCATTAAGGTATTCGCAGGATAATAAATCCGCTATGAATTGTTTTCGAAAGAAGGTGTGTATCACTGAGGAAAACTATTTTTGAATAAAACATATTTATCATATATGGTATTACACTTGAGTTTATCATACCGTCATTTCATACTGTACATTATTATGCTGGGCATTATAGCTCACACTTATTTTCTTAAATTGACACAACACAACAGTGAATCAAAATGTCTATCATGAAACTCATAGCCAGGAAACGGGTAGGAAACAGCCAGTGGTTCCGTAGGATTTTTGGTGTTGTACCTCAGGTAGATCGAATAAGCTGGATTGGTTTTCAGTTGTTTTTAGTCTGACTTATTTACAAATATGACTTGTGTAAGATAATAAATAAGAAATGGATATTTGTTCGACGGACTAACCTTATTTAAAGGTTATTTCCGCGGTAAGACTTAATCACTTTTGGGTTGTAATAATTACTCACTTTATGGATTGATATACTCAAGTAATGAATGGTTCGTTTCCAAGACAATAACCTATAAGTGTGTGTGTGTGATAAGTGTGGGGTCGTAAAGGTGTGAGTATTTATATATTGTTGTACGAGGTAAGTGTTATACGGGATTCAAGATGGTGTGGCCTCCTAGATCCCTAACCCCGGATTTTGGGGCGCCACATATAAAGCTTGCTAGACTAAACATATTACAGTCTTCGAGGTCCAGCAAGGTTGCTTCTTCATTATCTTTTCTGTGATGCTTGACAATTGAGGATGGATATTTTCTTGATACACATCCTTGAATATCTCTTTAAATTTCCATACACGGAAATGGAATGTTTCTTCTTCTTTAGAATACAAGATCACATACAAAGTTTATCTTGGCTAGTCATCTTCTTTTCTGAGATACCTATCAGCCCATGTGTTGTGACAGTCCTAGGTTTTGACCACCGTCACGTCACAATCAGTAGCTATAATCTGTATTAGCCATTGATAGCTGTTAGTCGTAGAACTCCTTAGCCATTGGAGGTCATTGTGCTACAGCTTCCCTTAGCCATTGATAGTCATTTGATTCGCAGATGATAGGCTGACATATATAGCAGTTGATGGTTCCCTTCATTTAGCAGTCGAAGATTCACTTCACATAATATGAATTATATGGCATCGAATATTTACACTTAGCCATCCTATTCTAGATTATCCATTGAGTCAACATGACTTCTGAATGAATAATTACATTGTTATCTGTTTATTGAGATCTCAGACAAGATGTTACAATGACCACATCATTTGATGGGCTACTTCTCCAATTGATATTATTATTACCAAACAATCTAACACTTAGAATTACAAAAGGGGGTTCAATGTAATTCTTGGTTTCTTTTTCAATTTTAAGAACTTCTCACAAATATAAATATATCAGTGTTTGAATATGCAAAAGTGTGGAATGAAAATATTGATGTATTCAAACACAAAGTAATTAAATACAAGGATTAAAAACTTTCTGGTAAATTAAACTTACCTACCGGAGATATCTATATATTGATGAGAACTCTGTGATGCAAGAATGCACACAGATACTTACAAGTATGATACACTTAGAACGGAGAATTTCTTAACAGATACAGATTTTTCTATTTCTCAGTTCTTGCTTTTTATTTTTCAACTTGCTACTCTTGGTTTATATATCACCAAGTTACATGATAAAGAGACAAACTAATAAGACAAAAGTGTCTTAGTCTAATTACATGCTGCTTCATTTCTTCAAATTAGCATGGAAGTGGAAATGCTTCTTTGTTCTCTAAAATCTGTTAATAGGCTGCCACATTCCATTTACATACAATCAACCTATGTGACTGTCAAGTCACTACCAATTGCTTTTTGAATTTGATCATCCGTTAAAACTTTGTTAGATCATCCGTTAAAACTTTGTTGAATCATCCTTGGAGAGTCTGGTTAATTATCCATTAAAACTCTAGTTGATCATCCGTTGAAACCTTGTGGAACATCCATTGAGAGTATCTTCATATTAGTTAAATCTATTTCACTTATGCAAGATTACAAGGCATCTAATATTTACAATTAGCCAACCTATTTTGCATATCAATCTAGTAGTCAACATGACTTAGAATATCCTACAACTTCTAGTTCTCTAAAGCATTACAATATGCAGGAATGTGCTACCAAAACTTATTTAAACATAAGCTACTCTTTCAACGGATGACAGAGTACATTATCCGTTGAAAGCTACAATCACACTTAATCAAATCTACTAAGGTGTTTTTATTGCATATCATCAAGTCTACAACATATTCCTAATAATCTCCCCCAATTTATGTCTACTAGAATTGTAGGCATAAATTTAGAGGGACTTGATGATAACAAAACACCTTTTTACATAGAGATTATTCAACAGTAGATAAAACTGATAAGTGCTTCAATTTATTGAAAATTATACAAAAGAAAGTTCATAGAAATCTCACAAGCCATTTTTCAAGGTGCTCCTCTTGTCTGAGCAAATTAATCTTTTCTCCTTGAATGTCTAGTCTTATTTACCAGACTTTCATTGTTCTCTTCAATCTGGTGTTGGAGTTGTCTGTAGAACTCAGACTCATCTTCATTTGATTAATCTAGTATCTCCTACATTTCCTTGAGAGTTTCATTGCTTGATATCTTTAGCTGATCATCTAATCTGAAAAATCTTCTTATATTCTTTTCATCCTTGAACTTTATTAGCCAATATGGCCTCAAGTGCACTCTATCCCCAGTGTAAGGAATGGTTAAAACTCTTGGGAGTGCAGTTGGGTCTCTCCATCTTTGTCTTAATCTTTCAATCTGGTTGAGTATCTGCTTCTTGGCATCAATATTAAATCCAAATCTTTTCTTGATTGAGGAGAAAATCTTCACTAAGATGGAGAAGCCTTCATTGAGAATCCTATGTGGAGGCCAAGTAAACTCCTCTCCACCCTTGTATCTGAATACAAGTCTTTTTGGAAGTCTGTTATGGGCGCCAATAACTCTCACTTCATCTAGATTATCTAGATAGAGATTGCTGTCTGAGAACTCCTTAATATCACAAATGAATAGTTGAATGTCCTTTGTTGACTAAAAGTTTGGGCTTGGGTAGAGTTTTGGATTTGGATGGAATAGATTTGAATGGCTTACTTAGCATGTTCTTTCTTCTTTTAGAGGAGGTTGGAATTGGGAGATTAAGATCAGGAATTTGTAGGCTTTCTCAGTCTATTGGTTCATCCTTTGGAATAATTGGTTCCCCATGAAAATTCACTTCAGGATTGACCTTGAATTCATCTTGCTTCATTATGGGCAAAGTTGATTGATTTGTAGTTGTAGACTAGGTAGGCTCAGGTTCATCATCATCATCATCTTCTTCATCTTCTTCTTCTTCTTCTTCTTCTTCTTCTTCTTCTTCTTCTTCTTCTTCTTCTTCTTCTTCTTCTTCTTCTTCTTCTTCTTCTTCTTCTTCTTCTTCTTCTTCTTCTTCTTCTTCTTCTTCTTCTTCTTCTTCTTCTTCTTCTTCTTCTTCTTCAAATTCCAGCTTTCTTTTGGCTCTTTGCTTTCTTACTCTTTTTACAGATTTCTATTTTGGTTCTTCCAGTTTCTCAATCTCAGTTCTAGTGATAGACTTCTCAATTTCTGACTTGGTGGCAAGCTTCTCAGCTTGTTTCTTAGCTTCTAAGTCAGCTTGCCTTTTCTGATGCTTAAGTCTGAGTTTCTCTTCCTTCTTGGCTTCTGCAAATTGTGGATGTCCAGCCATCACAAAAATTTCTTTTCCATGCCTGTAGACTTTTGCTATCCTTTTCTTTAAAACTGAGTCTTTTGGATCTTTAATATTTGCAATGGAGTGACCAAGCAATTTCTTTTCATCAGGCTGAGGAGTTGCATAGACTAGGTTCAAAGGATTCTTGGTAGAATGTTTTGATGAATGTTTCTTAGGCTTCAAGATCATATTGGCCTTTGACTGTCTTCTAGAAGAGGTTTGACCTCTCTCCATATTCCTCAAGCTCATTGCACTGATAGGAATTTATCTCAATTGTGTGAAGTGTTTCACAGATTTATCTTGCTTTACAATTGGACCAAAAACCTTTTCAATCCTTTCATCAATCTTCTTCATTTATTCATTCAGCCTGAGATCAGTTGCTGCAATGTTGATCAAATCAATGCTATCTAGAATTGGTGGCTTAGAGAGAGTAATTGCTGGAACAATCACTTTGATGACTTGAATATGCACATCCTTCTCCCCTCACTAGCTTGGACAATAACATCTTTTCCCCCCATTTGTTATCATCAAGTAAGGCTGGGGTTGAAGTTTGAGCAGCCACCAATTTTTGAAGAATAAGTGTCTAATGGACATGGTTGATCTGGATCTTGGTGATTGGATTTTCCAGTGCTGTCATCCTAGTGTATAAAGAATCAATTTTGCTACTTAAGTCATAATTCTTCCTGATTTTCTGATGAATGTCTCTCATTGTAGCTTCAGGAAGTTTAGACTTCATTCTTTCATTTATGTCCTTCTTGACTTGTGCAATGTTTGTCTTGATGTCATCTACATCTTGACTTTGTTTGAGAGATTGAATCTTGTGCAGTTGTAGAGATTCAAGATGGGCTTGGAGAAGACTTGTGGTATTGGCATCTGTAGTGGTTTGAAGAGCTGTTTGAGTTTGATGGATTAGTTAGAAGAGAATAAATTTTAAATGATGGTCACTGCAGTCCTTGCTAAACATCCAGGATAAAGTGCTTGTGCTTGAGCTTGGACTTGCATCTCCCCCTATGTCCATGCCATCATCTTCCTCATTTGAATCATCTCCAAATGTACCACTAGAATCTAACTCAAAGTCATTACCAGCTGTAGGTGGAAGAGAGTTGATTGCATCCTTGGCCCTTAGCATAGAAGATGTTGTGTGCACCAAATTTAATGTCCTCTCAACAGCCTCATTGCCCTGTTCAACTAGAATTTGATAAGCTGGAACAGGATGAGTAAATGCCCCGGCTTCAAAAGAAACAGAATCCAAAATGGCTTGATATTCTTGCTGAAATAGCTGCTTCTTTTATGCTTCATTGACATCCATTAACTCACTAACAACGGGCTCTTCCCATTCTTCATTTGTACCTGCATTTCTCTCATTATCTCTTTTTTGTTGCATCAAGGGCTCCCCTTGGATTTCCACCCTCACACCCTCACCTTCACCATCTAAGGTGGGACTCCTCTCACTCACTTTTGCCATGCTGGAAGAAATAACATGCATTTTATCACTCATTTCCTCTCCTTTTGCCTGAGTGCAACTCAACTTCTTACTCTGTTCACTCCCTTCCCTCAATCCTAATAGTGATTGAACAACCACTAAGTCATCTGCACATGTAACATTTGTTGAAATTTCAAGTGGTGCAGAGACTTTTAACGGATGAGAAACATCCGTTGAAATAGTAGTTGAGAAATTCAACGAATAATTGCTGTTAAGCACATCCGTCGAGATACAATCACTAGTCAACGGATGAACAATATCCATTGAGAAAGTAGATATGAAAGAGCTTGGAGTAAAAACTACTGTAGAATATGTGGCGATTGATTTGAGATTATCCACAGATTTCTCAATATTTTCAGAAAGAAATGGCAAGTGAGCCAACAAATCATCTAAAAGATGATGCTCACTTGCTTGAGATTTTGCTCCTCCATGAGATTTAAAGATGGAGAATCAGGAATTGATGTGTTTATCATTTCCACATCCAGTGAGTTTGTGGGAGAATTTTGTGTTTGAGGTGTTTCAATTATGAAAGATTTTGGTTGTGACTCCATATTTATTGGAGCCACATCAATCTGACTTTGAGATGGTGCAGTAACTGAGTCTTTGATTGTAGTTGGCACTGTGTGTGCATCCTGTGACTCCCTTATAGGTTTAGATTTCTTCTTTCTAATATAAGTTTGAGGTTGATATGTGTCCCTTCCCCTTTTGGCATGTGCTCTTGGTTGAGAGCTTGTTTCAATAGGTACATCCTTTTGGGAGGATGCAACTAGTAAAGAGCTTATATCCTTCTTAAGCACTACAATTTGTTGGGAAACTGCAGTGTGGCTGGCTTGGGTCACACAAACCTCACTCTCCTTATCCTTAGGGTTTCCTTGATGTTCACCTTGTCCCTCACCAACCTTACTCCCCTTCACACTGCCCTCTGTGGATTTAGTAGTTTTTGAAACTAGTCCTTTTTGAGAGGAACTAGAGTGGGGTTTCTTAGACTTGGATTGTGAAACTTTTGATTTTGTGGCTTGGGTAGGCATATGTTTGGTCATTATCACAGATGCCATTGCCACAGAAGTTTGTAAAGAAACTGGTGGTTGGGAAGTAGTAGAGACAGAGGTGTTTACCTTACTTACCTGAGGTTCCTCCATGATTGGCAAATAGATGAGGGGAACCTCACTGTGGTGATTTGCCCTATTTAAATCAGCAATAACTCTCTTCTCTTGGACCCAAAAATCAACCTTGTTTGTTGGGTTCCCAATAGAGAGATCCTTAGAAACATGATTAGCTATCATCATAAAGAATATAGCATAATAGATGTTCTTATTTCTCTTCTTAATATCTCATAATTTGAAACCTAACTCATACAAGACAGACTCACTAAAGTTATAGTACTTATCACTAAGTAGCATATATAGCATGTTAACAAGTGAGTATGTAACTACATCAAAATTGCTTATCTTACCAGAAAATGCCTTAATGAAGGAATCACTGAGAAAGCTCCATTCTTTTCTCAGGCCCATCCTCCTAACCTTACCTAACTTGGTAGGGTTGAGAGCATAGCCCATAGAAACAAGCATGACACTGACATATGTGTCTGTGTGTGGAACTAGTGTTTTGTTTTCAGGAAATTATAAGAAAGCTTAAATTTCATCACTATTTATACAGTAATCATTACCTTTCAGAGTGAAGGCAATAGTTTTGTCTTTAGAGTTGTACACTGTTGTAGTCTATATCTCCTCTACAACCTCATAGTAGATTACTATTGATGCCAACATTGCATAGCTCAATTTGCAGCCTTGAATGAAGTCCATCATTTTGTGATAGGCCTCAGAAGCAGCAATACCCGTGTTCACCAGTGCTACAAAGTTGTTCTTTTCATACACAAATCCAGATTGAGACATTATCTTGACTACATGTGCCATTGTTGTGAATGAAAAAAGTTACATAAAAGAGGGTTTTGGTTTGGAGACGAAGAGAGGGTAGAAATTGCTTTGAGAAAGATAAAAGTAAAATAGAAAATGAAATGGGGCTTTTATACATTCTCAGAAATAAAGAAAACAAAAGAATAAAAAGTATAATAAAGTACCCAATGAAAATTGCCCAAAATAGCCGTTTAAAAATAATAAACTGTAGAAATTTTAGAGATTATCCATAGAGATGTACTTCCAAACTATAAGTAAATTCAATGGATGAGGTATAGAATTAACGACTATGATTGAAATAATTCAAAGGATATAGATAAACTGATATCCATCGAGATATAAAGTACCCAGAAACATATTTGATTTTCAACTGATAATGAAATTCAACAGATATTCAATTTCAATGGATAATGAACATTCGTCGAGATGTAAATTTTGACTTAGCCAAAATTTCATCTTTAACAAGAAAAATCAAATTGGATTCTAGCTTGGACATCAAGAAAATTCAAGAATAATTAAGCATACCTAACTCACTTACCAACCTAGTGACGGTGGACTCATGAAGTGGCTTGGTAAAGATGTCTATAAGTTGCTTCTCACTTGGAACAAAATGAAGTTCCACAGTACCATTCATGACATGTTCTCGAATAAAGTGGTACTTGATGTCAATGTGCTTTGTCCTAGAATGTTGCACATGATTTTCAGTAATAGCAATGGCACTTGTGTTGTCACATAAAATTGGAATCTTATCCATATGTGGACCATAATCCAATAATTGATTTTTCATCCATAAAATCTGTGTACAACAACTACCAACAACAATGTATTCAGCCTCAACTGTAGAAGTAGAGACTGCATTTTATTTCTTACTAAACCAGTACACTAGCTTATTTCCTAGAAATTGACAGGTTCTTGTTGTACTTTCTCTATCAATTTTACAATCTGCATAATCTGCATCTGAATAACCAATTAGATCAAAACCAGAATCTTTAGGATACCAAATGCTAAGTTTTGGTGTTCCTTTGAGATATCTGAAAATTCTCTTCATAGCTACTAAATAAGATTCCCTAGGATCAGCTTAAAATCTAGCACAAAGAAAAGTAGCAAACATTATATTTGGCCTACTAACTGTTAAATATAAAATTGAGCCCACCATGCCTCTATAGCTTGAAATATCCACAAACTTTTTAGTAATGTTCAATTCAAGTTTAGTGGCAAAGGCCATGGGAGTTTTTACATATGTGCAATCCATTAAGTCAAACTTCTTTAAAAGATCATAAACATATTTGGTTTAGCTAATGAATATTCCATCACTAACTTGCTTAACTTGTAAACTTCGAAAATAAGTTAGTTCTCCCATCATGCTCATTTCATATTTACTTTGCATCAATTTGGTAAACTTTTTGCAAAGTTTCTAATCTGTAGAGCCAAATATAATATCATCTACATAAATCTGGACAAGTATACTATAGCCATTAAGATTTCTAAAAAAAGAGTTTTGTCAACAATACCTCTTGTGAAGTGATTTTCTAAAAGGAACTTTGACAAAGTATCATACCAGGCTCTAGGTGCTTGCTTCAAACCATACGGTGCTTTCAAAAGATAGTAGACATAATCTGGAAAGTTAGGGTCTTCAAAATCAGGAGGCTGACTGACATAGACTTCCTCTTCCAAATCTCCATTCAGAAATGCACTTTTAACATCCATTTGATAGACCTTGAAATTGGCATAGGCTGTATAGGATAGAAAAATTATGACAGCTTCAAGTCTTGCAACAGAAACAAAGGTCTCATCAAAATCTATTCCTTCTTGTTGATAATAGCCCTTAGCAACCAATCTAGCTTTGTTTTTAATTACTATACCATCTTCATCCATCTTATTTCTGAATACCCATTTGGTGTCAATAGGATTCTTGCCTTTAGGTTTGTGTACTAGCTTCCATACCTTATTCCTTTCAAATTGGTTTAGCTCATCCTGCATAGCTAAACCCAATCAGGATCCAAAAAAGCTTCTCTACCTTTTTAGGCTCTTCCATAGACAGGTGTTAATCCCTTAACAATATAACGAGAATTACAGAAGGGGGGTTGAATGGAATTCTTGAAACTTTTTCTTGAATAAAAATTATTCTAACTCAATTATATATATATCAGTGTGAATTGATTAGCAGAATGCAGAATAATGACTTGAAATGAATCAAAACACAAGTAATTAAAAATAAGAGTCATTAAAAACTTTCTGGTGGATTTGAATGATTCCACCAGAGATATATAATATATATCGAGAGAACTCTGTGTGCAAAAAGCTCACAGCTGCTTACAAATGAACGACTAAGAATACAGAGAAATACTGAGAATTTAGCTTACAAATGTTTCTCTCTTGGTTGCTTAGTTTATTAGTTTTTTTTGTTCTATTTGCTGCTTCTTGGTTTATATATCACCAAGATTACAAAGCAATAAGACAAGATAATAAAACAAAAACTATCGAGTCTATTACAATGCTACTTCATTACTCTATTCCAGCATCTTTGAATATCTTCATAATAGCATGGAAATGGCAATGCTTCTTTGTTCTTTTAAACCCAGTTGAATGGGCTACCACATTCCATTTGCATATACTCGATGTATATGACTGTGTTGTCACTGTCAACAGATATTTAAATTCTTTATCCGTCGGGTTCATGATCATCCATCGAGTTAATGATCATCCGTCGGGTTGTTGATCATCCGTCGAATTCATTGTTATTTATCCGTCGGGTAGCAATCAGGCACTAGACTTCATTTCATTTATGCAGAATTACAAGACATCATCTATGTATAATTAATCAACCTATTCTGCATATCTAGTTAAAGTCAACATGACTTAAGTACTACTACAGATTATAAGCAATGTGTATGCAGAAATGTGCTACAGACTTATTGTTACATAAGCTACTCACTCGATGGATAATAAATCTTCATCCATCAGGACTATATTGAATCATCCATCGGGACTATAATCCTTATCTGTCGAGTGCTAAATTTTCACTAAGTAAAATCTACTAAGGTGTTTTGTTAATGAAATCATCAAGTTCACAACATATACACAACAATCTCCCCCAATTTATGTCTACTGGAATTGTAGCCATAAATTAAGAGATATTTGATGATAACAAAACACCCTAAAAATACAACTTTGAAAGTAGATAAATAAAACTGTAAAGTGCTTCAATTAACAAGATGTACAAAGTTTTGCTCACAGTCATTTTCAAGATGCTCCTCTAGCCTGAGCAGATTTATCTAGTTCCTTGAAGGTCTGGATCTCCTTCCAAGCTTTCTGTTATTTTCTTCTATTTGATTCTGGAGCTGTCTGTGGAATTCCAGTTCATCAGATTCTGAGAGATTTAACTTTTCTTGCATCTCCAAGAGAGTCTCATTGCTAGAGATGCTCAATTGGTCTTCTAATCTGAAAAATCTTCTCACTCCTTTGTCATCCATGAACTCCATCAGCCAGTAGGGCCTTAGATGCACTCTTCTCCCTATGTAAGGGATAATTAGAGTCTTTGGGAGTGCATCTTTAGCTCTAATACTCCTTAGTTCTTCAATTTTCTTTAGAACCAATCTTCTTGCAGTTATATTGAACCCAAAGTTCTTCTTGAAAGATGAATAAACCTTAATCAGTACAGCTTGGCTTTCTTGAAGGATCCTGTGAAGTAGCCATTGAATCTCCTTTCCTCCTTTGTACTTGAAAACTAGCCTTTCAGGTAGGTTTCTGTATGCATCAATCCCTCTTACTTCTTCTAGTTCATCTAGATAGAGATTTAGATCAGAGAATTCCTTGATGTCACATAAGTACATGTAATCTCCCTTATTGACTTTAGATTGAGCTTTGACTAAAGATTTGGATTTGAGAGGTGACAACTTCACTTTCTTGACTGCTCTTGACTTTGTTCTCTTTAGCTTGTTAAGGATTTGCAAATTGAAGTCAGGAATTGGTATGTTCTCCCATTCAATTGGCTCATCCTTAGGCACAATAGGTTCACCATGAATGTTCATGTAAGGATCCACCACCTTGATATCTTCAAATACCACAGAGGGTTTTGATGCTTGAGTTGTAGTTGGAGTGGATTCCCTGGAAAACTGATTCTCCAATTCCTTATCAACGATGTCCAGTTTCCTTTTGGTTCTTTTAGCCAATTCCTTGATTCTTGGAGCTTTCTTCTGTTGTTCAACTTGCTTCTTTGGATCTTGAGATTCAATGATTTCAGATGGCTGAGCAGGAATTTGTTGTGATGAATTTACATCATGTAGCTTGGCCAAGATAGCAATTTGCTCTTTCTTTTGTTTAGCCTTTTTAGCATCTAGAGAAGCTTGCTTCTTATCCTGCTTCAATCTGGCATTTTCTTCTCTCTTTGCTTCAGCAAATTGAGGGTGTCCAGCCACTACACAAATTTCTTTCCCAATCCTGAAAACTTTAGCAATTCTCTTTTTCAAAGCTGAATCAGCTGGATCTTTGTAGAAAGCAATTAACCTTGACAGAAGCTTCTTTTCATCAGGCTTAGGTGTCTCATACACAATATCCAAAGGGTTCTTCAATTATAATTTTGGATAGTTCACCCTTAGTTTCATAATTATTTCAGCCTTTGGAGATTTGATGCAGGATGACTGTCCCCTTTCCAGATAGTTCATGCTCATCTCATTCACAGAAATCTGCTTGATTTGAGAGTGATGGATGGCTGACTTTTCTGACTCCTGTACTAGTCCAAATTTCCTTTGTATATCCTCATCAATCTTCTCCCAGTTGATTGGCTTCAACTGCTTCATTTCAGCTGCTCTAATGTTGGCTGTTGCTGTATTTCTCAGATCTATACTGTCTATAACTGGTGGCTTTGAGATAGTAATTGAAGGCACAATTACTTTACTGATTTGAATTTGAAGCCTCTCCACCTCACTTGGTCCTTTCTCCCCCTTTTTGTTATCATCAAGTTGAGTAGAGGAGGAGGTTTGAGCAGCCACCAGTTTTTGAAGTAAATCTGTCTGTTGGGCTTGATGAAGATGAATGGTTATAAAAGATGCTTCCATGGCTGGCATTCTTGTATCCAAGGCATCTATCTTGGTTGCAAGATCAGAATTTTTCCTTAATTACCTCTTGATGTCAATTATTGTAGCTTCTGGAAGCTTAGAATCCATCTTATCTGAAATAGCCTTCTTCATCTCCTCAATATCACCCTTGATAGTATTTACATCCCTAGCATGTTGGAAGCCTTGAATTTGTTGAAGTTGTAGAGAGGCTAGATGTGCCTGAAGGAGCTTCTTGGTGCTGGCATTTATAGTGGTTTGAAGAGCAGTATTTGTTTAATTGATTAGTTGGATCAGGGTTGTCTTGAAGTAGTGCTCATCATAGTGCTTTGAAAATGCCCATGATGGCATACCTGATCTTGAACTGGAACCTACTTCTCCCCCTATGTCCATTGCTTCATCTTCACTATCCCCACTTCCATCATCAAAGAAATCAGCTGAACCACCAGTCTCATAATCCACATCACCAGCTGTAGATGGCAAAGCTGTGATGGCATCCTTTCTGCATTATCATTGCCCTGTTCAGCTAGAAGTTGATAAACTGGAACAGGGTGAGTAAATGCCTCAGCATCAAGAGAGGTGGAATCTATAACAGCTTGAGGTTGCTGAGATAGTCCCTCCCTGTCTGCATCATTGACATTCATTTACTCACTAGTAATGACATTCATCCTTAAAGCTTCAGTACCTGCATTTCTCTCATTTTCTCTCTTTTGTTGCATCAGGGTCTCACCCTGGCTCCCCACCCTCACACCCTCACCTTCACCATCTAAGGTGGGACTCCTCTTACTCTCTTTTTCGAGTCCTGAAGAAATGGACTGCATAGTTTCACTCATTTCCTCTCCTTTTACCTGGGAGCAACCCAGACACTCACTCAAAACACTCTTCTCTCTCAATCCTAATAGTGACTGTACAACCACTAATTCTTCTGCACTTGAAATAAATGAAGTTTGAGGTGGTGCAGAGATACTCGACGGATAAGGAATATCCATCGGGTTAGTGATTTTGCTAACCGACGGATAACTGCTGTTAAGCTTATCCGTCGGGATACAGTCACTACTCGACGGATGAGCAATATCCATCGAAAGAGTAGAACTGAATGAACTTGGAATAAAAACTATTGTGGACTCTGTGCCGATTGATGATATTTTGGGCACAGATGATTCAACAGTTCCTGAAAGAATTGGCAAGTGAGCCAACAAATCATCTAAAAGATGATGCTCACTTGCACTAGATTTTGGCTTCCCCAACAAAGTTAAAGAAGGGGAATCAGGAATTGATGTGTTTATCATATCCACATCCAGAGAGTTTGTGGGTGAGTTTGGTGTTTGAGGTGCTTCTATTACTAGAGATTTTGGCTGTGACTCCACATTTATTGGAGCCACATCAAACTAAATTTGTGAAGGTGCAGTGACTGTGTCCTTAGCACCAGTTTGCACAGTGTGTGTACCCTGTGCATCCCCAAGGGTTTTAGATTTCTTCTTTCTGGAATAAGTTTGGGGTGAGCTTGTATCCCTAACCCTCTTGACATGTGCTCTTGGTTGAGAACTTTGTTCAATAGCTACATCCTTTTGGGAGGATGCAACTAGAAATGAGTTTTTATCCTTTTTAAGCACTGCAGCTTGTTGGGAAACTGCAATGTGGCTAGGCTGGGAACCACTCAACTCTCCATCATTATCCTTAGGGTTTCTTTTATGTTCACCCCTTCCCTCACCTGCCTTACCCACCTGCACACTCCCCTCTTTGGTTTTGGTAGATTTTGCAATTGGCATCTTTTGAGAGACACCAGAGGGGGTTTTCTTTGATTTGGATTTAGAAATTTTTGCTGGTTTGGTAGCTTGGGTAGGCAACTATTGGGTCATTGACACAGTTGCCATAGCTACACTAGAACTCAAAGAAACTTGTGAGGTTGGAATAGCAGGGATAGATGAACTTACCTCATGTACCTGAGGTGCTTCCATTGCAGGGAAATAGAACAGTGGCACCTCCTTGCGATGATTGGCCCTGTTCAAATCTGCAATGATCCTTCTCTCTTGAACCCAACAATCTAATTTGTTGTTAGGGTTCTCAAGCACAATTCCCTTAGAGAGGTGGTTAGCTAACATCATAAAAAATCTAGCATAATACACATTCTTACCTCTCTTATTTAACTCTCCTAGTTTGAATCCCAACTCAAATAAAACGAGGTCACTAAAATTATAGAACCTATCTGTAACTAGCATGTAGAGCATGGAGATATTGACTGAATCAAAATTACTGATTTTACCTGAAAAGACATTTGTCACTACATCACACATAAAACTCCATTCTTTCCTAAGGCCCAATCTCCTATTGTCACTTAACTTAGAAGTAGAAAGAGCATAGTTCATGGAATTAAGCATATTGATTATGTCAGTGTCAGTGTGTGGTGAGGTCACAGTGTTATCAGGAATCTTGAAACATGCTTTTATAACATCACTATTGATATAAAATTCCTTACCTTTAATGGTGAGTATGATTGTCTTATCTGTTGAGTTGTATGTAGCAGTGGTCCACATCTCTTCAACAACTTCACAAAAGATTGTGGGTGATTCCAGCATGGCATAACTAAGCTTGTAATTCTTCACAAAGTCCATCATCTTGTGATAGTCACCAGATTGCTGAATCCCCTTGTTTACTAGTGCAGTGAAATTGTTCTTCTCATAAATAAACCCAGTTTGAGACATAATCTTGACAACATGCGCCATTGTTAGAGAATAAGAGCTTGAAGAGAGAGAGTAAGTGCTTTGAAAGGGAAAGAAATTAGAGCAGTTGATTTGAGAATGATAAAAGAAAAGCAATGGAAATGAAATAAACTTTTATACTATCTCAAAAATAACTGTTAAAAATAATAAAGTAAAATAAAGTAACCAATGAAAATTGCCTAAAATAACTGTTTAAAAAATAAACTGTAAAAATTCCACCCATTATCCGTCGTGTTATGCTTACAAACTGTAAGTATACTCGATGGATAATGTTCAGGGAATTAACGGCTAAGATTAAGACAATTCAGCGGATGAGGATAAACTATTATCCGTCGAGTCATAAAATATTCCAGAAAAATAATTAATTTTTATTAGCAAATTGTATACCGACGTATGATCAAACTCGATGGATAAAGATCATCCGTCGAGATGTAAATTTTGACTTAGCCAAAATTTCATCCATGACTGAAAAATCAATTAAATTTCTGGCTGCATTACAACTTGCAAATTATCTCATAAAGATTTAAGAATAATTGAGCATACCTAATTCACTTACCGACCTTGAGAATGTGGGTTCATCCAGTGGTTTGGTAAAAATATCTGCAAGCTACTTCTCACTTGGAACAAAATGTAGTTCCACAGTACCATTCATTACATGTTCCCTTATGAAGTGGTACTTGATGTCTATGTGCTTTGTTCTTGAATGTTGTACTGGATTTTCAGTGATGGCAATTGCACCTGTGTTATCACAGAAAATAGGAATCCTTTCAACTTGCAGACCATAATCTAGCAATTGATTTTTCATCCATAAAATCTGTGCACAGCAACTGCCAGCAGCAATGTATTCAGCTTCAGCTGTAGAAGTAGAAACTGAATTTTGCTTTTTACTGAACCATGACACAAGCTTATTTCCTAGAAATTGATAGGTTCCTGTTGTACTTTTTCTATCAATTCTACAACCTGCATAATCTGCATCTGAATAACCAGTTAGATCAAAACCAGAATCCCTAGGGTACCAAATCCCAAGTTTTGGTGTTCCATTGAAATATCTGAAAATTCTCTTAATAGCTACTAAGTGAGATTCTCTAGGATCAGCCTGAAATCTAGCACATAAACATGTAGCAAACATTATATCTGGCCTACTAGTTGTTAAGTACAGAAGTGAGCCAACCATGCCCCTATAACTTGAAATATCCACAGACTTTTTAGTAGTGTTTAATTTAAGTTTAGTTGCCGTGCTCATGGGAGTTTTTGCAGATGTGCAATCCATTTGATCAAACTTCTTTAAAAGATCAAAAATATATTTAGTTTGACTAATGAATATTCCATCACTAACTTGCTTAACTTGCAAACCAAGAAAGTAAGTTAGTTCTCCCATCATACTCATTTCATACTTACTTTGCATCAATTTGGCAAACTTTTTGCAAAGTTTCTCATCTGTAGAGCCAAAAATAATGTCATCTACATAAATTTGAACAAGTATACTAGAGCCATTTACATTTCTAAAGAATAAAGTTTTATCTACAGTACCTCTTGTGAAATGATTTTCCAAAAGGAACTTTGATAAGGTGTCATACCAGGCTCTAGGTGCTTGCTTCAATCCATAAAGTGCTTTCAAAAGATATAGACATGTTCTGGAAAATTTGGATCTTCAAAACCAGGAGGTTGACTGACATAGACTTCCTCCTCCAAATCTCCATTTAGAAAGGCACTTTTGGCATCCATTTGATAGACCTTGAAATTGGCATGGGCTACATAGGCTAAGAAGATTCTGATGGCTTCAAGTCTTGCAACAGGAGCAAATGTTTCATCAAAATCTATTCCTTCTTGTTGACAATAGCCCTTAGCAACCAATCTGGCTTTGTTCCTGACTACTATGCCATTCTCATCCATCTTGTTTCTGAATACCCATTTAGTGTCTATTAGAATCTTTCCTTTAGGCTTGGGCACCGGCTTCCATACATTATTCCTTTCAAATTGGTTAGCTACTCCTGCATAGCTAAATTCTAATCAGGATCCAACAAGGCTTCTTCTACCTTCTTTGGTTCTTCCTTGGAAAGAAAGCTGTTGCATATACATTCTTCTTGAGTTGCTCTCCTGGTTTGAACTCTAGAAGAAACATCACCAATTATGAGCTCAAATGGGTGATCTTTTGTCCATTTCCTTTGTTGAGGTAGATTAGCTCTAGATGAGGAGGCCTCATTGTTGTCTTGATGTGTGATTGAGTTTTGATTGTTAGAAACTCCCCCTGAGTTTGTGGATCTTTTATTTGAGAAAGGGGAACTTTCTACAGGTGATCTATTCTGATTTCCAGCTTCTCTTGATAACCCAACGGATGATGAATTTAGAGTACCAATGGATGAAGCTGGTTGTCTCCCGATGGATAAGGCAGATTGTTTCCCGACGGATGAAGCATTTTGCAATTTGACAGATGTTGAATTTTGTGCTTCATTGGTAGTAGATTTTTCTGCATTATCCTTTGATACTATTTCTTGATCACTTTCATCATCACTGTCATCACTAACCATCTCCGCATTATCAAATTTGAGGCTCTCATGGTGGTCTCCATCTTGCAGTCCTTCAATCTTTTTATCATCAAACACAACATGTATTGATTCCACAACAATGTTGGTTCTTAGATTGTAGACTCTATATGCTTTACCAACAGCATATCCAACAAAAATTCCTTCATCTGCTTTAGCATAAAACTTCCCATTTTGATCAGTTTGATTTCACAGAATATAGCATTTACAACCAAAGACATGAAGAAAATTTAGAGTTGGCTTCTTGTTCTTGAACAATTGATAGGGAGTCATGCATCTTGCTTGATTAACCAGGGAAATATTCTGAGTGTAGCATGCAACTTCAATCAGAGATTTGTTCTTCTTTTCCACCACTCCATTTTGTTGTGGGGTCCTTGATGCTGAAAATTCAATTTGTCTCTCGACGGATGATGCACTTTGTCTCTCGACGGATGTTGAATTATGTGCTTCATTTGTTGCTGACTTTTCTGCATTATCCTTAGAGATTATTTCTTGATCACTTTAATTTTCACTATCATCACAATTCATCTCAACATTATCAAATTTGAGGATTTCATGGAAACCTTCTTCTTGCAGTCCTTCAATCTTCTTATCATGAAACACAAAATGTATAGATTCCATAACAATGTTGGTTCTTAGATTGTAGACTTTGTATGCTTTTCCCACAGCATATCCAACAAATAACCCTTCATCAGCTTTGGCATCAAAATTTTCATGTTGCTCAGTTTGATTCCTTAGAATATAACATTACATCCAAAGACATGTAGAAAGTTAAGTGTTGGTTTCCTATTTTGAATAGTTGATAAGGAGTCATGCATTTTGCTTGATTGATCAAAGAAATATTCTGAGTGTAGCATGTAGCTTCAATAAGAGATTTGTTCTTCTTTTCCACCCACTCCATTTTGTTGTGGGGTCCTTGATGCTGAAATTCATGCATGATCCCATTTTCTTCACAAACTAACCTCATAACAGAATTCTTGAACTCAATTCCATTGTCACTCCTGATTCTTCTAACTTTGAGATCATAATGATTGTTGACTTGTCTTATATGATTGATAATAATTTCCCTAGCTTCATCTTTAGTTTTGAGAAAATATGTCCAAGTAAAATTTTAGAAATCATCAAAAATCACTAAGCAGTATCTTTTCTTTGAGATTGACAACACATTGATTGGTCCAAACTAAATACCTATGCAAAAGTTATAGAGGTTCTTCAATTGTAGATTCAATCTTCTTCTTGAATGATGTCTTGATCTACTTTCCTTTCTGACTAGGCATCACACAGTCCATCCTTTGAGAACTCAACTGAGGAATACCTCTTACAAGATCTTTCCCAGACTAATTCATTTATAGTTTTGAAGTTCAGATGGGACAGTTTCTTGTGCCATAGCCAACTTTCATCTTGACGTGCTTTGTTGAAAAGACAAGTAACTGAATTAGCACTTGATGAGTTAAAGTCATCTAGATACACATTTCCTTTCTCACTCCAGTGAGAACCAAGTTTATTGTTCTTTTTGTTTATAACAACACAACTTTATAATTGAATATTACCGAGTTACCCTTGTCACATAGCTGGATGACACTCAAGATATTGTGTTTGAGTCCATCCACTAGAGCAACTTCTTCAATGATGACATTGTCTTTTGAAATCAAGCCATATCCCACAGTATACCCTTTGCTGTCATCTCCAAAAGTAATACTAGAGCCAGTTCTCTCCTTGAACTCAATGAGTAGGGTTAGAATCTCCAGTCATGTGCCTTGAGCAACCACTATCCAGATACCAAAGATTCATTTGGTTTCCCTGCACACATCAAAACCAAGTCAAGTTGATTTTGGTACCTAAGTTTCCTTGGGTCCTGCGTTGTTAGCCTTCTTTTTAGGTTTCTTAGGCTTGTCCTCATTTGATTTAGGTGAATGAGATTCAACCTTGGCCATTAGAGTAGGGCTTTGAAAACCATTCATATTTGCAGAATTATCATGCACTGGTTGATTACATGAAATGACATATTATGTGCAAACATGTTATTCCAGTATGGCATGCTAAATGGCATTTGAAGCATACTAAATGCAGCATAGTAGGGATTTGTGCAAATGGCAAATTAGCGAATTGTGCATTCAAATTTTATGCAGGCATGACATTCATAGGCATTGTGGACATGATAGGAAATGAAGGAGGTGCAAACATAGGTGCATGCATAACAGATTTGCAATTCACAGATAAGTGATTAACACTACCACACTTAACACAAATTTTTCTAGGCGCATATTTATTCAGGTATGTAGTTTTTATGTTTATTAATTCCTACTTTCCTATTCATGTTATTTTTACTTTTTGATTCTACCTTAACCTCAATTTTCTCTAGGATGTCATTTAATTGCTTCATTGACAGATGACCCACATTGACTCTTTTGTTCTCCTTGATTTGACTTAATTCTCCCGAACAAAGTTCTTGGAAACTGATCCATACTTCTCATTGAGTTTAGACACTTTACCTTTGCTTATTGGTTTTTTTTACTCGACAGATGTGGTTCTTTTCAATCTCTCGACGGATAATCTTCATTATCTATTAAATCCACATCCGTTGAAAGTCCTTCTATCAAAACATGATCCAGTTTCTCTTATTCTTTTTCGAGGCTTCCTCACAGAAAGACTCTATACCTTGAACTTTGGTAATTTAAGTATGGACATCTCTAGATGATTTCCAAGACTTAATTACCTCATGGTCTCATTCAAGTTTCTTTCTTATAATCTCCTCTTCATTTAAGGATTCAGTCAATTCTTCCTTAGCAATTTTACACTCTAATTTCAATTTCTCAAACTCAATAAATTGAGTTTCTAACACAGTATTTCTCTCACTAAAAACATATTATTATCTTTAATTCTTGTGTTCTCTTTGGTGAGTGATTTAAGTGTAACACGCAAATGATATAACTCCGTGGACATGTCATTTATAGCATCATTACACTCATCTTTAGAAAGATGTGCTAGGTTAGTGGTGATTACCTGATTGCTGAAGAACTGACTTCTGCTTCATCTGATTTGGCCATCAGGGCTAGGTTGACATAGCTGGTTTCTTCATCTCATCTATCCATCAGCAGCCCAATCATTTTCCTGAGTCAAAAATCCCTTTCCTTTTGTTTGAGCAGTTCAAGTACTTTTTGTAATCCACAGGCTCAAACTTCTTTTTCTCAGAATCATGCTTTCTGCATTCACTAGAAAAATGACCACTCAAGCCATATTTGAAACACTTAGATTTGGATTTATCACCATGTTTTTATTTGGCTGGGTTGCTCTAAAATTCTTTTGCATTTGAGCTTAGCAAACCTTCTTGACAGGAAAGCTATATGTTCATCTATATCTTCCATTTTATCTTAACTAAGATGATCTTCATGCTCAGCTACTAGCCCATTTCCCTTGCCTTCACAAAACCTAGAGTTTGGTGCAGATTCCACAACTTCAACCTTCATATCTTTCACTCTCTCTTGTTCAGCTACCAGTGTTATAGATCCTTCCTTATTTCTTCCTTTCTCTATCTGCTCACCTTGTTCTAACTCAAGTTCATAAGTTTTTAGAATCCCATACAGTCTCTCCAAGGCGAACTCCTTATAATCTTGTGAATTTCTGAGAGAGATAATCATAGGCTTCCATTCCTTTGGTAGAGATTTATGGAACTTCAAGTTTGAATCTTTTGTCTGACAGACCCTTTCATGCAACTTTAGTGCATTTAATAGTTTTTGAAATCTACTAAAGTTGTCACTTAAAGATTCACTGTCTTCACAATGAAAATGCTCATACTGCTGGATTAGAAGTTGCATTTTTGTTTTCCCTCACTTGTTCAGTTCCATCACATATGATTTGTATTGTATCCCAAATTTCTTTAGCATTTTTTACAATTGATGACATTGTCAAACATATCTCCATCAAGACCATTGAACATAATGTTCATAGCCTTTTTTATCTTTATGTACTTGCTCAATGCCTTCATCTGTCCATTCTGCTTGTGACTTTGGAACAGTTTGCTCATTGTCTATAGCACCATCAACATCTGCAGCAGCTCTTCAAGGAACACGGGGGCCTTTCTCAATGCAATCAACATACCTTTCATCTTGAGAGAGAAGATGCAGGTGCATTTTTGTAAGAACCCAATTTTTTGACATCGGTAAAAGACCTTTTTGAATAGTAATATAACAACTCGAATTTTTGAGACCTTGAAAAACGCTTAATGAATAGTAACCTGACAGACGGGAAAAACATTTTAGCCCAAACTATGTTGTGCATGAGAAAATGAGTTTCAGAGTTGATAACATGATTATACGTACCAAATGAGTGTATGCAAAACCTATTAGTTTTCGAAGAAAACGAACTTTGAAAAATGACCATATTTACGAATCATCGAGGATTACGGAAATCACAATATTATTACAAAATTTAAAACCCTACGGATTTATATTCAAGTATGATATTCCAAAGCATAATGAATAAATACGAAAGGATTTACGTCGCGAACCATTTTCGAGAAAGTATTACGAAAACATTTAAGGGCACCGAGCGAAATACGTAAACGATTAAATAACGTAACGCACTAACTAACCATGGTAGAAAGGTAACCATGGTTACTTTATCAAATAGTGAGCTAAGGTATAGGATGATCAACCAAGGGCTAGAGAATAGTAAGCTAAATGGCTAAGCTAATTAGGTTAGCTTGTAAACTAGGAAGCCTAGCTAGATTGTCCAAGGATTTGGCAACAAGAATAAATCCTAGGATATATACTAGAGAATAAAATCAATTACAAGCTACCACTTGCATTATTTCCAAGAATCAACCAAGAAGCAACCAAGAAGCAACACAAAAACTCTCACCCTCTCCAATATACTTTTCATTCAACCCTAGCAAGATATAGGAAGAAATCAATTTCAAATCTTCAAGCTCTAGCCATGGATAAATCCTCCCATAATTCTCAAGATTCCTACCAACAAAATTAAGGTAAGTTAAATCTTTGAGCTCTTTTTATCAAGGTTTGATGGGTGAAATAAATTCAACAAAGATGATAGTGAATAGTGTGAATAGTAACTCTTCTTTGGTTTCTTGATTTTAATGGTTGTTTTAGGTTCCAAAAACTATACTAAGCACTCCCAAGACTTCACCATAAGCAAGAACACATCTCAAGCTCTCAATAAAGGTATAAATATTTGACCCAACCTTATTTAGATTTAAGTTCAAGATCCTTTTGTATATAGTTGTAAACCTAGTTTGGTGGGAGTATTGTTGTAATCTTGATGTTTAGCTAAGTAGATCTAAGGTTGATTGTGTTGCCTCAAGAACATGATGTTCTTGAGAGAAGTTAGTATGGTGATGATGATATGTTGATTGGTGGTGTGTAGTATAAAGATATAAGGCAGAACAAAACTCCCGATCGTAACCATAATCTCGTTAAAACGAACAAAATGTAACTTTAAGTTTCTGCAGAAAGTCCTGAAGATGTAAACTATAGTTTCTTTAAAATAACCCTTTATTATGATAGAAAATTTTATAAGGATCATTTAGGAGCTTGAATCGCTTGATTCCGATTTACGGATCAAAAGTTATGGCCGTTTTACTAAAGTGATTTACGCAACAAAAACTGCTACATATTACGAACTTTGAAAATATAAAGAATCGACTTAAAAATGTTCAAAAATCATGAAGTTTTTACAGAGAGTAGTAAATTGAGTTTCCTAAATTTCATAAAATTTTAAGTGAAAATAATGATTTTTTCAATTCTATAAAAATATTGGAGCCGAGGATCCGCGCGATTAGAAACCGTACAAACCATAAGCGGAGCCGACGACGAAAATGAAAATGGCACTTAAGATACTTTGAAAAAGGAAGCGACCATAATGTGAATAAGGACTTAAAGAAATAATAAGGGTAATATAATTTGAGAGGGTGCATAATAATTAGCGCATGAGTGCGGGTAGCCGTAAATTAGAACGGGACCTAACGAAACAACTTGTGTTTATGATTATAGATTCCCGAGCGGAACCTAGAGCATCCTCGACCTCAAAATACCCAAGAAAGTTTTCAAACCCTACCTTTTAAGAACTGTTGTGTTGTGAATATTTTACAAAACTGTGATATATGCATGAGATTGCTTTAAACTATTTTACGAAGTTTGAGATGTATTACATTACTCAATTGTTGGTATATGTTTATACCGAGTTCGAAATGTTATATTTAGACCAAGAGTCGGTCGGTGTAAGCTTATAAAAACTCGGAAGTATCCCGGAGGAGTTTATAATTAGTGTGGCGTGTATATATTTTAGACCGAGGATCGGACTGTAAAATTGATGAAACCTGGAAGTATTCCGGAAGTGCTTTATTTAAGAATTTTAGCGCTATAGCAGAGCGTGATGTATAAGTCGTAAGACCGAGAGTCGGTCAGTTTTATTTCTATAAAATAAAATCCCGGGAATCATTCCGGTGATATTTATAGGACGATTAAAGTCCATAGTAGTTACGTTTCAAGGGACTCAACGTCCATTTATGAAATACTAAACACCTCGAACTTTTATTAAACGATTTCCAAAGATCGTATTCCCTCAATTATACTTTATCGTTCGAATAATAAATATCTATTTACTATTCATTTATTATGGGAGAAGTATTCTCCAGTGAATATTTATTTTAGACTCGATTAAATATTAAAGATTATTATATTACTTAAATATAAATTAGTTGAGGAATATTATATTTCTCGAGATATGATAGAATTCTTTTAAAAGGACAAGGGAGGGGTAGACTCTGGTACTATGTGTGCTAGATGGACTACCAAAGGTACCGCAGGCCAAGGTACTCGGTGTACTCTGGAACTTGTGAAGTATGTGTATACCCAAAATGGGACACGTAGCCCGAATGCGGCCAGGGTGATAACCGGGATACGAAGGTGTCGTCCTTCTACTAGTAGAAAAGGTTACTATTATCGTATTACGACTGATCATCGTATGCGGTAGCTCCAACGAGTGTCCTATTCTTCGAATTGGAATTTTGATGCAATACCGTTTGATAGGTCACACACACTGTAGAGGGGGTGAATACAGTGTAAAGTACAATCAAATCAAACTTTAATATCTCAAGTAACAGAAAACAAACTTTATTGAAACAATAAACTCTGTTACAGTGTAGAACTGTTACCTCTCAGTGATGAACAAATATCACGAGAACTGCTAGGGTTACTACAAATAATCTTCTCGAATATGATAACACTTATAGTGTAAACCCTATGTCTGTGTTTATATACTACACAGTTACAAGATAATCGCTAATTGATATGGAAATAATTCTGCTTCCTAAAATATATCAATCAGATATCTTTTCTTCCAAGTATTCCATTCTTCACAGAACTCCTTCTTCATGCATATCTCTTCTTATGTTATCTCGATCTTCTTTCCTTTAATCAGCTACTATCCTTATCTGAACATACTCCAGCACATAAGTTCTGATATCCATCTTCTGATGATTATCTCCTGATAATATAAGTACTGATATCCTTAAGTCCTGACTTCCAGTAAGTACTGATTTATCCTGTTTAAGTAAGATCTGAAAACTAAACATAAATCATATTAGCCATGACATTATCAAATATATCTAACAATCTCCCCCACTTGTAAATTAGCATAATATACAAGTTTAACAGATATTTGATGATGTCAAAAACATTAAGTACAAATACATGAGAATTAGACTAGATAACTACAACTTACAGTCCTTAAAGCTTTACCAACATTTAACTTCTGATAATAGCTTCAGTCTGTACAAATATCAGAATTTAATCAGTTGTAGATCTTGACTTGGCTTCATCTTCTGATCTCTCTGATGTCAGGAGTTGTTCTGATATAGTTCTTCAATAAACATCTCTCAGCATATCTAAGTTCATCAATCATCCTCCTTTTAGCATCTTTAAGCTCTGCATTATCTTCACCAATTTGAAAGATTACAGCCCTGAGATCATTAATATTTGCTTTTTTATATCCTGATCCAGTCTGATCAAGTAAGCTTTATCAGACTCAAGATTGAATTCCACAGCCCTGTAACCCAAAAGGTAGTTATAATTTTAGCAGTGTTGGGCTTCATTTCAACTATATCACCCTTGTGATCTCTGTACTTTGGAACATATGTGCTGTCAGACTTAACAGAATAAAGTCTTTTCTGTCTCTGAATCTGATCCTTCAAATAGTTTGCAGCACTTCCTGTCAATCTGTCATCCACTTGAAGTAAGAATAGTACATGCTCCAATTCTTCAAAATACTTCAATGGAATGGCATTTTGCCTTATATGATAAACCCTACCATCTGTCATAAAGTACAACAAGATGTGTTCTTTCAAGTAGGTATGGTAAACCATTTGTACAGATTCCAGTTGATTCAATCTCTCAGGAGTTGCTCCAATACCTGGTTCACTTAAGGAAGTTGGATCATTGGTAGTGTTCTGTATTCTTCTTTCATCAGCACTTCCCAATCCAGTTTTATCTCTTGCTTCCTTTCCAGTAACTACTCTTGCTTCAAAACCACTTGCAGCAGTCTTCAAAGGTTGAGTCTGTTTTGCTTTAGTGAATCCTGGTAGGAGTTTCTTTGGTCTATCTTCTGATATCAAGTTAACTTGAGCTATGTCAGAGGTTACTTGCTTCTTTGGAATATCAGAACTTACTGTCTCTTGACTCTGAACAACTTGAGCCATGTCAAAGGTTGTTTTAAGAACTTTTCTTAAAGTCAGAGCAAGATCATCCTTTTCATCAGTGATTTCTTCATTCTCAGGAGGCACATAAACCTTGATAGGTTCACCAACCTTTTCTTTACCCTTGGATCTTGGATCTATCTGCGGTTGTGATTTAGCCAATGTTGCTTCAGTATTTGTCCTTTCTTTTATCATAATGCCTTTGAGTTTTGGAAGTGTCTTTTTACCAGAAGCTTCAGATTTAGATGTAACTTTCTGATTTAAGTCTGACTTCTTCTTCCATTAAACTCTCCAAGTCCATTCCTGGATTTTCCTGAAGAAATAACTGTCTTGACATTTCTTCATCAAGATCTAAAAGTTCATCAGAACTTATCCTTTTACCAGCATCAGAACTTGTCCTGTGACTTGTAATTTCAGCTTTTCTTGATGAGAAACCTCTACCTTGACTATGACCTCTACCCATTCCAGGGTTTCCTTGATCATCCTTTTCATCATCCTTCCCTTTCAGTGTCTTGTCAGTCTTGCATTTGGACTTAATTACTTTCTCCCCCTTTTTGGCATCAGCAGGTAGTAGAAGAGACAAGCAATTTCACTGAGGCTTGGATGTCAGTAAGTTGAGATTGCTGAGAAGCTTGATTCTTCAGAATATCATCATTTGAGCTTGTTGCTTCTCATGAGTCTTCTCAATATAAGCAATCCTGTCAAAGGTAGGTTGGAAGAACTTTTTCTTCAATCTTTTGAACTTGTTCCTGTTTGATGAATTCTTCCTGAATCTTGTGTAGCTCTGCATGAGTAGTTGAATGGAGACCTTGAAGATGTTTAGTACTCAATGCAGTGACTCTAAGCTGGGTTTTGAAATCATCAGTATTTAACATCTCATCAGCTTTTGTCAATTGCTCAGCCAGATTCTTTGCAGATGGTACACAAGTAATTGAGTTCCATTCCTTAGTCCACTCCTGACTAGCAGGAGTTTCACTCCAAGGCACTGGTGCTTCTCTGGTAACAAACTTCTTAACAAGTTCAGATTTAAGAACTGTTTGTGAGGGGCATGTCCTGAAGGACCTGCTTCATCAGTATCTGCTTGTAGAGAGCATCACCAGTATCTCCAGCATATGCAGCATCAGAACTTACAGAATCAGTATCTTCTGATAGAACAACAGTGTGAGTAGCAATGGAGGCTTCAGCATCCTCTAATTGCTGATCTGGTTCCAAGTTCTGATCAACAGCCATATCCTGATGCTCACATATATTTGATCATCAGCATCTAGATGCAGAAGGTGTAGTAGATAATTCTGGAGTGTGAGCAGCATCAGTAACATATGTTGTTGATGGATTAGTTGCTGTTGGAGCTTCTAAGTAAAGTACTTCAGGCACAACCAAGGTCTGGATATCAATTTCAGCACTTGTGCCTGGAACAACAGGAGATACAGACTTTTGAACAGGAGACACAGATGGTGTGTTGGCCTTTTCAGTAACAGCTTCCTGAGATGGAGTTGATGGAGAAGTAGGAACTGGAGCAGATTCCTTTTCTTGTGAGATCAGAGATTCCTGATCCCCTTCCTTAGCTGCTGCTTCTTCA
>NW_027419358.1:0-101722 GCF_009905375.1 Apium graveolens
TTATATATTGATATTAATTGTTCTGTAAATTATAAAATTATGTGATAGAGTTATATGTTTGAAAATTAAAATAATTACATTTAAAATAATAATTATCTTTTGTTTAATTTTAGAAGGTTTGTTGTTATTAGTGGGTAAAAAGTAGCAGTGCTCATAAGACGTGTTCACTGAAAGGGGGTATGATTTCAAATGCTGGGTGAGTACAGGCAGAGTAAATTAGGAAATAAGTTCAACCAATAGTTCTATATAACCTTACTAATTTTATTTTCTCTTTGTACAGTGACTCTCCTACTAGGTAGGTTCTACTTCATCTATATTTTATAATATTACATGTATTTTCACCTCTCTGACTTTATATACATTAAGTGCTCCCATATGAATGTATATATTTTGACACTGCTAATTTCTTTCCATGCTATTTAAGTCTATGTGCCATAGTTAGAGGTCTTGCCTACAGACCTACCATTAAACACCTTATTTTACTTGTTATTTTATAGGTGTTTATAAGTTTTGTTATCTATGTGCTAGTTTTGTAATTATTTTCTATGTAATCACATCACAATTTGAATGAGTTATGTCATATTATTTTGTACATAAATATTTGGTGTGTAATTACATTTTATGCAAGGTAAACGTGAAAAATTCTTTTACAAATGATATTAATATATTTATTTATAAATAATTTAAAATAGTTTTTGCATATTATGAAAAATGAATTTTTTTGGAATGGTATATTTGTTGTTAAGATACTTTACACCTTTCCTCGTCTCACCTAAATGATTTATGACACTTGTCCCTCATGTATTATTATTATTATGTCTATTATTATTATTATTATTTATTATTATTATTATTATTATTATTATGATTATTATTATAATTATTATATTATTATTATTGTTATATATTTATTATTATATTATTATTATTATATTTCAGGGAATAATATGATTATGCAAATAATGTGTTTTCATAAGTTATATATTTTTATATACATAAGTATATGTTAATATTATAAGTTTAAGAAGTTACTTACATGTTTTATTATTTATTTTTCCCTTATTGTCAGCATGAACATTTAGTATAAGGGTTGTATAATTTTATCATTAGTGACCTTTACACTGAGAATACATGTGTGGACACAGTTATTATGCCTCATCTTATACATGTCATTTTTAAAATAATTGGTATTATATATTAATTATATTTTGCTTCATCTATTTAAATTAGGATTATTTGGCATTATATTTGGATTCATTCAAGTGACTGAGGTAAGTTAACTCTTAACACTTTACTTTATTTTAAAATCTTTAAAATATTTTGTGCATATAGTTTGGGAAGTTGCTTTTTATACTTAGAGAATGCAAGGGCACACACTTATGATACCTTCGTAAGGAAAATTATAAAACTGTGTCACCTGGCCCGAGCTGTTTCTTGCTGGGCTCTTTGGTTAATTACTTACAAAATTTTGAGATACTAAGCTTTTGGACAAGGACTAGCTTAGTTTGGAATAATATTTTAGTGATTATGTTTATATAGGAACGCTCTCAAGATTTGCTATATAATGCTATTTATGTTTGAGATTAAAAAATTGCCTATGCTTATTTGAGACTTATTAGAAACATGAATAAAATTTGTAGTTTTAGTTTGATATTTAAGTATATTTTATTGTCTAAAAAAAGTCGGGGTATTTCATATTCAGACATAAATATAATTAAATTAAGTATCTTTATGAGGTTTAAGTGAAATTAAAAATTATAGAATATCGACATTTATTTTTAATTATCATGTGTTAGTCATTTGTTTAAATTACTACTTTGATAGTTATAATGTATATATTCTCGTTTTAAATTTTAAACTTAAATAAAAAAAATATAAAGAACCCATAAACAAATATAAAAAAATGATAGAAACAAACAAACATATATAAAGAATAATTACATAAATAAAAAATAACAAAAATACACAATTAAGTTACATCAATTAATTAATATATGAAGTTCAAAGTACAACAAAACAAAATAATATTTCAAGAAAAATGAAACAAATTACTAAAACAACCTCACTCAAGTTTAAGTTAAGTACTTAAGTTCAAAGTAAAACTAATCTCATGAAATAAAATGTTGTTTTTTCAATTATACCAATTCTACTCATTTATAATATGTAATTATTTTATACTAAAAATCCTAAACAAATATCAAAAAGCTATATAAAGAAACAAACATAAAGAACAAATTTATAAATAAAAAAATATAAAAAATGTACAAATAAGTTATATCAATTATTAATACATACAGAGTTCAAAGTAAAAAAAAATTATAAATGTCTATCTAATTTCTTAATCCACATCTGAACAATATTACAGAAGTATTAGCAGATTTATATCTAGTAGACGATTTATAAGATGAGTTAGAGAAGTGGCCCTTGATACCACATAATCTAGATTCAGATGTAGGGTGGCCAGCTTTGCCACAATCTCGATTTCTTGATTGATTCACAACCTAAACCTCCTTTATCAAGAGAGGATTTTTGTTCTCCAAGAAGAGCATTCAAAGTTCCTTCTCCATGGAAACATTTAGCTAAATCCTTTTCAAGCTGTTCGACTTTCTGCTTTAATTCAGGAACCAGGGGATCAGGAGCACTGTCTTCTTTAACGGTTTCTGGATCAACAGATATTGATTCTTTCTTCAAGGCTTCAAGGCATACATCCTTCATTTCAATCTCATTTTTGAGATATTGATTTTCTTCAGTAAGTTTTGAAACCCTTTCAAGCAATGATTTGTTCTCAGCAACTAGGGCTTCTTCCTTCATGGGGTCATCCATTTCACTAAGAACTTCACTTAAAGCTTGCTTTAAATAAGCATTCTTTTCTTTCAACTTCTTAACCTGGACCTGCAAATTTAAAATAGATGAAGATATATTTGAATTATACGTAATATTCTATACCTCATCATTATCACTGGAGTTGTCCTCTAGTCCAGCAAAAACAAAGTTGAGCAACTTCATCTTCTGAATCAATCTCCACATCAGATTCATCATCACTCCAGGTAATTAATGCCTTCTTTTTGTTCTTCAGCTTGTAGCAGTCCTTTTTGAAGTGCCCTTTCTTTCCACACTCAAAACAAGTATCCTTGCTCTGATTCACTTTGACCTCCTTGCTCGGATTAGATTTGAAGTCCTTCTTCGAAAACTGTGACTTCATAGGTCGTTTGGAAACATTCCGTTTGGCAAGAAATTTATGAAACTTCTTTGTTAGAAGAGTAATCTCTTCATCAGAATCATCAGGAGACTCATCTGCATCTGCATTAAGTGCAAGAGTTTTCTTACGAGGAGCTTCATCTTCTTCATCATATCTACGTAGCTGATTTTTGAATTCTTCCAATTCACTGAACAGTGTTAGAGTATCCATAGTCGAAAGCAGTGTTGAATCCTGCAGAATGGTAACCTTTGGAGCAAACTTCTTTGGCATTGCTCTGAGGATTTTCCTATTAATCTCAGATTGGGGAATGATCCTTTCCAGAAGTGAGATGGAGTTCATCAATGTCAGAAACCTCCCTTGAGCATCTCGCATGCTTTCATCTCTTTCCAACCTGAAACCTTCATAGTCACTCATTAGCATACTTAATTTTACTTCACGTACCTTAGACGTACCTTCGTGGCTGACTTTGATCGTATCCCAAACCTGCTTGGCAGTAGTACATGCTGAAACTTTTCTTAATTTTGTAGCTACCATGCCATTGAGAAGTGAGTTCATAGCTTTAGCATTGGAATTCATTGCGTTCACTTCTTCGGGAGAGAGATCCTTGAGAGATTTTGGCTTCCCTTCTTTCATAGGAATTGTGAAACCGTTTTCTACAGCATCCCATTCAAATGCATCACGCTGGAGAAAGATTTTCATCCGAAACTTCCAGTCATTGTAGTTTTCAGCACCATGAAGCAGTGGTGGATAATTGTTTGATACCTATCTGGTTGAGCCATGGATCGCTAGCAAAATAAACACTAAAAAGAGAATTAAATACACCTGCTCTGATAACAAATCAAATTCGATGGCTCGATAGATAAAATAATATTCTAACTGTCAAGGCGAATGGGACAGTCTCTTATGAAAATGGGACAGTCCCTTTACAAATGAGACAGGGTATGGGACAGTCTCTTTTAACTGCAGAAAGTAAAATACTGAAATATAAATGCAGTAATAAAGAAATCAAACAATACAGAACACCAAGAGTTTTCACTTGGTTCGGCCCCTACACCTAGTCTATGGCCTACATCCAAGTCCCCATGCCAACTAGCATAGAGAATGTATTATATTCACTTAAAACAAAGTACTTACAAACTTTCCTTGATTACAAACTTGGCCCACTTGAAAGAACCCTTTCCCTAGCACACAACTACCTAGCACAAAGCTACTAGGCCTTCCTGTTGTAATCAACCTTCCACAACCCGGGACAAGTGATATAATACATGATTCAGTTACAAGAATGTAATATGAAATTTTACAACTCAAACTAAGTTTCTTGTTTTTCTGGATATGAATATTTCGGGTATGAAACAAGAAAATTGTTTCAGATGATGAAAGATTCTCGTGAAAGTGTTAGCTTCAAATCTGAAATGAAGAGTTGTATTTATAGGCAATGTTCTAACAGATTTATTTTCAAACACAAGATAAGGTTGGAAGATAAGTTTGTTTGAAAATATTTTGAATGAATCTTTGAAACTAATCTGTTAGTACGTTTGAAAGAAATAAATCAAGTAAAGATAAGGCTTGAGATATTTAAACTTGATTCATCAGATAAGGTGGTGAGTTTGTTTGAGATAAGGTTTATGCAGATAAACAAGATTTACACAAAACCCTAACAAACCTAAACCTGAGAAATAATCTCCTGGAAAATATGAACAAACTGCAATGCTTGAATCTCGGTTACTTGCATTCTGTTTATCTTCTGTTTATCTGCAATCTGGAAATCATCATAAACCTGAACATCTAACATACATATGGTATTTAGAAAAAAATAAATAAGTTATCCATGCAAGGATTTATGTGGATAAAGGTTATATGAATATTGTTTTAGTAATAACCAAATATTTTATAACACAGAATTGATGTACAATAATATTGTACTCTTGTATATGGTCATACCTTTGAAGTACTGAGCATTTTCTTCATTATATTATATCCTATATATAATTGGTGTAAGACAGTTAATATGGTATGTTTGTGTGGTTTGGTCGTCATGGCTAACACTCATTGTCATATAAAACTCCCTCAACCGTACACGTAAAAATTTCATTTCACAAGTGTCATATAAAACTTCCTCAACCCTACATATATGGTGAAAAAGTTAATTTTCACAATAAACTCTAATTATTTCTAATATATTTATAATAAGTAAATATTGACAATAAAGAGCAATTAATTTAAGTTAAAATATTATAATATTTCAAAATATGAATAAAACTAATAATTATATCATATATATAATTAGTGCAAACCACTTAAAATGGTATTGTTACATGGTTTGATGGTCACGGTCTATAAGGTCATTTCATAACTAAAACAGCTAGCGTCCTCACCCTCAAGTTCAAAGCACAACAAAAAAATCAATTATTTCTTTTAAAAAAACAGATGTAGGTTGTTCAATAAAATTTATTCTAATCATTTATAATGTGTAATTATTTATAAAACACCCTAAAAAATATTAAAAAACTATAAAATCAAACAAACATATATAAAGAACAAATATAAAAATAAAAATTGTACAAAAAAGTTACATCAAATAATTATTAAATCAGAAAGCAGAGAAGTTCAAAGTACAACAAAATAGAATAATATTTTATAAAGAATGAAATAACTAAAAGATAAATAAAAGTATATGATAAAACTATAGACAAAATAATTTAAATATATAAATAAAAATTATCATTTTGAAACCATATAATCATTTTATAAATAAAACAATTTATCTTCCTCGCACACACTTTAAGTTGAAGTACCGGAGTTCAAAGTACAAAAAATTAATTAATTTTTTTATATAAAAAAAAGTAGATTGGCCAATAAACTCATAAAATAAAATGTGGTTTATTCAATAAAACTCATCCTAATCATTTATAATATGTAATTATTTTAAATAAACCCCTAAACTAATATCAAAAAACTACATAAACGAACAAATATAAAGAACCCATAAACAAATATAAAAAAATGATAGAAACAAACAAACATATATAAAGAATAATTACATAAATAAAAAATAACAAAAATGCACAATTAAGTTACATCAATTAATTAATACATGAAGTTCAAAGTACAACAAAACAAAAAAATATTTCAAGAAAAATGAAACAAATTACTAAAACAACCTCACTCAAGTTTAAGTTGAAGTACTTAAGTTCAAAGTAAAACTAATCCCATGAAATAAAAATGTTGTTTTTTCAATTATACCAATTCTACTAATTTATAATATGTAATTATTTTATACAAAAATCCTAAACAAATATCAAAAAGCTATATAAACAAACAAACATAAAGAACAAATTTATAAATATAAAAATATAAAAAAATGTACAAATAAGTTATATCAATTAATTAATACATACAGAGTTCAAGTACAAAAAAAATATTTTTAAAAAAAACAATAGTTTTCCTAATAAATTCAAGAAATAAAGATGTAATTTGTTTATAAAAATTCATTCTAATCATTTATTATATGTAATTACTTTAAATAAAACCAAAAACAAATATTAAAAAGTTATAAAGACAAAAGAACAAATAATAAGAACAAATACCTAAATAATGTACACATAAATTACATCAATTAATTATTACATGAGATATTACAACAAACAACATTCCATTAAAAAAAACTTGAATTCACAAGACACATTGAGTATTTAATTACAAATTTTTTTATTAGAATCATATTTTAGGAAAAATGAAATAATTAAAAAGATAAATAAATGTATGAGATACAACTATAGACAAAATTATTTAAAAATATAAATAAAAAATATTATTTTGAAATCAAAACATAAAGTAAAATATAATAAGTATATTATAAGATACATTATTAATTTTAATTTATAAAATTAACTGAAGTTAAATTTATTTAGAATAATATTAAAATATTTAAAAATAAATAAAATTAGAATTAAATATTTATAATAACAATTTACAAATAGCCAGTGGATGTACTGGTATAAAGCTTTGTTCTTTATCAAATTTATAATTGCAGACATGCCATAATTTATCGAGGATGAAAAAAATACTAAATGTAAACATACATATATTTTTTAAGATGATAACCTTTTCTTCTTCTTCTGGCTCACCAAATAATCTCTCTTAACATTTCCCATTAAAACATCTTTCTAAGCATCTTTCTAAAAAGTATGATTACAAAAGTTGAATGTAGTTTTTTAATCATGTGCTTGGTGGAATATAACCATTAAAAAAACTTTATGTGTTGGTGGAATATAACAGGGGCATTACTTTGAAAATAAAAACCTATAGAAGGCCTTACTTTTTATATAAAAATATATATTTTCACCTTATCATGACATCATATTTTGGTAATATATAATTTGTTGCACAAAATTATATTTTTATTTTTTGTAAAAAAATGATTTCTATTATTTGTACAATATTTTGGTAGCTAGTATATGAATTCATGAAAATGAGGTTACATTTTGGTAACTTAAATTCTCACTAAAGCTTTATCATACTAACACATAATATTTTGTACAAAATTAAATTTTGATTACATTTATATTTTATGTAACATCTAAAAATTTGTATACAGTGAAACAATATTATCTTCGTATTACTTTACTTTTCATCTTAAAAATGACTACACAAATTGATTTTAGTACTTAAAGTAATAATTTGAGAAATTTAACTAATGTAAATTTTCTAATTTTATATTAAATTGAAAAAATTCTATGCAGAATTACTTCTACTCTTAATAATATTAACAATAATATTAAATATTATTATTATTATTATTATTATATTATTATTAATATTAATTGAAAGATATGACATGTACACTCGAATCTAAATTTTGGTGCATGAAATTTGTTACTAATATATTTTTAATTGAGTGTCTACGTTCATGCATGTAATTCATTGATTTGCTTATACTTGGACACATATTAGATTGGATATTACATGGTAAGCCTTTGTAATATGATTTTAGTTATATATTTCAATTCACAATTTTGAGTCAATACAAACTTGGAGTTTGTGATCTAGTAAATGTTTCTAATAAATATATTTACCTTGGGCACTTGCACCAAATGAATTGTGGTATACATTTATATTTTTGTCTAGGTTCACTTTTAAAAAAAATAATTATGGGCCGTAATGTTTATTCATTATTTTAATATAACTAGCTTTATAACAGTGCAATGCACACCCATGTTCTAAATTGAACTAGTTATTGTTACTTTAACTCTAATCTAATTGTAATGGATATGTTTATTCATTATTTTAATATAACTAGCTTTATAAGGCATGGTAATGGACATGTTTATTCATTATTTTAATATAACTAGGTTTATAAAGCTGCAATGCACACGCATGTTCTAAATTGAACCACTTATTGTTACTTTAACTATAATTGTTATGCATGTGTATGTAAGGAATATTTTTTGCTGTGTGGCACATGATATTCCTTGTTTTTCATGGTCGAGGCCATCAATGGCCATTGCTTTAAAAAATATTTGTGGTTTTTCATATTTAAATATTATTGATGTGTCATTCAACATTTATTGTTATTAAAAGTTGATATTGTACTTATATACATGTAAACTCCTTATTTTATTATATTTTTGTGAATTTGAACTCATTTGAACCGTTTAAATTTAATAATTAAAGTATGACATGAGTATATACAAGTTATTTAATAAGTGAAAGGAATGGTTATGACATACATGTGGTAACCACAATAAAGTACATATTTTATATTAATGTACGCAATGATATGTACTCGTCTCTCCCTTGTACGCAATGATATGTATTAGTCTCTCCCATCAACCTCATCTGATTTACGTCTTTTTGTCATAACTGCAATAACGTGTCTCTACATGATACTTGTAGTAACAATGAAGACGTTGTCTAAATACATGAAAATATTCTAGTGAAAGTACAATTTTTTATTTACATGCAATGTTTGAAGCGATAAATTTGTTGCAAGCTTAACCATGTAATCAACGATATAATACAAAAACCTGGATCAAAGTTAATTGTCTATGAACCAGACCCGTTGCACTAGGCAACAACGTTTCGTGAAAGGAATCTGAGTATTATCATTAGAAGAATTATGAAGTGAGGATTCGTATTTGGATATACAGGTTATATGGTTTGTACGAAGACTCGGAGAGAAGACTTTAAGATGGGACAGTTCAAAGTGATCAAAGTGAAAGAATTTGTTTTGACTTTAAGATGGGACAGCGTTCTATAAAATCTAGGTCAAAGTGATCACTACCTTGTTGTAGGGCCTCTGAGACGATTCTATTGCCTAGTAGAATCAATGTCGTTGAAGTACAACTCTGTATCTAAGTAAAAGAATTGGTTTTGACCTAGTTGGAGCAACAGAAAAACAGGTTGCATTTAGCCCCTGTTTAAGTAGCTTGCATGAATGGTCTTATCAGAGAAGCTGATATCATCTAACACTAATGTCATTTCTCTATAGTTCATAAAACTTCTCAGCATAATATTAATGACACAAAGAAAAACTGCCCACTCCTATCGCGATATACAAGACAAGAAATATTAGGCGACATTTATTTGACTAAAATATAAATATGTTATGGGCACGAAGTCAAGAAGAATCTATATAATACTCTATAACTGAACTTTACAAACCCTTATGAAAAAAATAGGAAAATTGGACAAACAGTGTCAGCTTCACTTGTGTCATGTTGTGATTTAAAGAAAACGTCATTCAGTTTCCAATTAACATGATTGGTAGTTAACTACACACTATATTTAATGCATTTAATGTTTTTATGTATGTCATCTTGGCCAATTGACATGATGCCATAACACTTAGCATTGTCATAATTTGTTCTAAAATCTTATTGGTTGTATAGATCTCTTGGTGATAAGATGTACATCCAATCATCCACAGCCGGTCTATTTGAAAAACGTTTTTCCTTTGGTTTCGAGGATCACCATGGCTGACCTATAACCAAAAGTTAACTACAACACATCATAAAAAATTCATAGTAGTCAGCACAATTAGGCCTAGCAAAATAGAGCCATAAAATAAAATCATAATCCACCCATATGATAAAACCATTTTAAACAAATATACGGACTTATTATATAGAAGAATGTGAAGTACTTAATATTGTTGGCACTCAATTGATTTATTTTTCAATATAGATCAAAGTTAAACACAAAACGAGTGAAATCACAAAGTCTAATGAAATCAATAAAACCACTTATTTGGTGAGTAATCTACTAAAAATCAATTAATTTGTTTAATTTATATTAATCAAAAAATTGAAGATCATACCTTTGAAGTACTCGCAGCATTTTCTTCATTGTTTATCAGATTTATATATAATTGCATTTTCTGTGTAAAAATACATGACATGACACAATTTAGCACATCTTATGTATGAAAAAAAACACTAAATATAAACATATATTTTATAGAAAGATGATAACCTTTTCTTCTTCTTCTTGCTCTCAAGGGTCTCCCCTTGCTCACCAAATAATCTCTCTTAACATTTCCGATCAAAGCATTTTTCTAAGCATCTTTCTCAGAGGAATGATTACAAAATAGTTGTATGTATTTTTTTAATCATGTGCTTGGTTGCTATAATATATAACCATCAAAAAGGAGTTATGTTTTGGTAACTTATGTTTGACATGACATTTAGTAACCGTTGTGGCGTTACTTTGAAAGTAAAAACTTATAGAAGGTGTTACATTTTATATAAAAAACATGTATTTTGACCTTATCATGGCGTCATATTTTGGTAATATATAATTTCTTGCACAAAATTATATTTATGCTTTTGTAATTTTTTTTCTTTCCCTTGCTATTTTTTGCTTACGAGAGAATTTCTCGTTATTTTCCCTTTATTTGTACAATATTTTTGTGGCCAGTATATGAAATCATGAAAGTGAGGTTATATTTTTGTAACTTAAATTCCCACTAAAGCTTTTTATTATAGTAACACATGATATCTTGTAGAGAATTAAATTTTGATTACAGTTATATTTTATGTAACATATAAAATTTGAATACTGTCAAAAAATATTATCTCCCATCTTACTTTACTTGTCATCTTAAAAATAACTACATAGATTGATTTTAGTGCTTATAATTATAATTTTAGAAATTAAACTAACGTAAATTTTTAATCTTAAATAAATTGAAAAAAGTCTAAGAAAATTTACTATTACTCTTAATAATATTAACAATAATATTAATTATTATTATTATTATTATTAATTATTATTAATATTAATTGAAAGGTATGATGTGTAAACTCCCATCTAAATTTTGGTACATGAAATTCGTTACTAATCTATTTTTAAGTGAATGTCTGCATTTATTAATTTGCTTATAATTCAATGATAAATATACAACTCTTGCCCACTATTTTTACACTATTTTCAATACTTGACACTTGTATTAACTAGTAATTATTTTTAATATGATTTTGACTTATATATTTAATTTCACAATTTTTAATTAATACAAAACTTGGAGTTTTTGATCTAGTAAATGTTTCTAATAAAATATATTTACTTTGCACTCTTGTACCAAATGAATTAGTGTGTACATTTATATTTTGGTCTAAGTTCACTTTTATAAAAAAACAATTATAGGCAGTAAATTGGTGATGTTAATTGTCCCAGTTATTGTTACTTTAACTCTAATTGTTTTGGTTTCTGTATGTAAGGAGTAATGAATAATTTTTGCTCTCGCATTCGTCAATATTCAAATATTTTTGTATGTTCTCCAAGATTTGACATTAAACTTTAATCACATGATATTCCTTATTTGACATTAAACTTAAATTACATTATATTCCTTATTTTTCTCATGGCTGAGGGCTATCCATGGCCTTTGCTTTAAAAATATTTGCAGTTTTTAACATTTAATTTTTATTTGAATTTAAGTCTTTAATATTTTTTATTGTTGACCATAATTATTTTTCCAGTCCATTGTTCAATATCTCTTCATATGTTCAAGAGATTGCATGGGCATGTTTGACTGCAATATAATATTAGTATGTTTTTTTGCCTATAATTATTGCTACACTGGCAAGGTTTTGCATTTGCAATGCATAATTAGAAGCAGATACCCAGTGAAATCAGCAGTTAAACATAGTGTGTGTTAGTTTGTTAAAAATATGTGATCTTGTGTTAAAAAATATTATTGAAGAGTCATTAAACACTAATTGTTATTAAAAGTTTGTATTGTACTTATATACATATAAACCCCTTATTTTACTATATTTTTGTGAATTTGAACTCATTTGAACCATTTAAATATAGTAATAAAAGTATAAAATTAGTATACACAAGTTATTTAATAAGACAAAGCAAGACATACATGCATGCTTAGTCCATACATTTTTTAGTTGACATCTTTTTTAATATTTAATTCATAAATTTTTATACTGCATCTAAATAATGGTACCAATGTGACATATGGTATATGTTACCGAATTGTGTGATAAAATATGAGCTATTTTGAAGGAAATATTAAATTTGATGACAAAAAAAATATTTTTATAATAATTAAAATAAATATAATTATTTAGTATATTGTTACGTATAATAAGAGAAAATAATTGATATATACATTTTTGGATATATGGTCACCTAGTAAACATGTTATTTACATCTTTTTGTCATAACTGCAATAACCTCTGTCTAGTTGATAATTGTAGTAACAATGAAGACTTTGTACAAATAATAATTATAATAACCATTTATATATAATAATTAAAGTATGACATGAGTTTATACAATTTATTTAATAAGACAAATGAATGGTCATGATCCATATATTTTTTAGTTTACATTTTTTTAATATTTAATTCAGAAATTTTATAGTGCATCTAAATAATGGTACCAATATGACATACTGTATATGTTGCCAATTATTTGATCAAATATCATTGATAGGTTTTAAAGAAAAATATCAAATTTGATGACAAATAACAATATTTTTATAATAATTAAAATATGTATAATTAATAAATATATTGTCACTTACTTATAGTAGGAGAAAATAATTGATATATACACTTTTTGGTATAAAATCACTAATATGGTAACAAAAAAAAGTATTTATTTTATGTTAATATGTATTATCTCTATCCATCTCTCCCATCAACCTCATCCCATTTACATCTTTTTGTCATATATGCAATAACCTCTGTCTAGATGATTTCTCATCTTTTATCTTCCCTTTCCTCAGCATTACAAGTCACCAATAATTCTCCACAGTATTGAGTTGGGTTATATAATACACTCACAACTACTATAGAAAAACAACTAATGATAAAACTATTTTTCCACCGTATTCATTTGTCCAGCATCTGCAAACTTCACAATATAAAAATGGTAAACAACCAAATGGAAGGGAAAAATGGATAACTAATAGGAGGTTATTATATTATTGTAGTTTAGAGTCAGGTGTTATAACCCTTTCATAAGTAGTGTATGGGAAACTTAGTATCCATCTTGGTAAGATATACTTCTCAAGAATTGTCTTCATGAAGAATTTTTGTTTCATAAGATATAACACACACAGCAGCCCTGCATTTTCAAACTTTGCACAAGTACACACAAAATTGAAATCTGATGTATTAACATCAACCATGTATGATACAAGTTTATTTTTATAGTCAAAGGTCACTTCATAAGTTAAATTCTCTCCCTCTCCTTTAACATTTTTATGCCGAAAATAAAATAATAATCTAAATTCTTCTATAAATTTTTGAAAACCAATCTGGTACAAACCTGTATGAGCCTCAACCGGATACATCTCCGCAAAGTTGGGTTTAATTGTCATACAAATAAAATCTTCTTTCTCTTCCTTATTATGCCCATCATCTGATCAATAAATTCGGACAATGCAGTAGAACTATGAACAAATCCGTCAAAAAAGACACTCATACTCTCGCTTCTTTTAATGGATTTCATACCTACAATAGTTATAAATATTGTTTGATTCATACTTAACAAATAAAAGTAGCAGCATGAGCAAATAAACATCTTGTACGAAAAGAAAGATATGGCTCAAAATATGAAGACTATAAAAAGATACATAAATATAGAGGTACTTGCAAAAAAGGTTTTTCCTAAATAACTCGCACCCAATGATGCCTTTGCACATGCATGGTCTCTAACCATCTCCAATATTTCTTTTCGCTTTTTTGTTTCTCTGTCAGAGGCTCTTCAAAATAGTGTTGGTATTTGTCATTAATCATAGTCCAACATATTTTTGATTCTTCGATGCTTCTACTTTTTTGTGATCATTTAGAGTAGATTTCATCAAATTCTGGATTATACGAAAATCAAAGTGAACGAATATGTTCATCCTCCTGTAGTCCAAGATGCCACTTACAAAATCTATGATGTGTATACGGAAAAACCTTTTTAATTGCACTACAGATAGCTGGATCTTGTTTCGTAATAATTGCACCTACATTTCAACCAATTTTCAAATAACCAAATAAAAGTATCTTCACGCTCATCCACCAAAAGGGCACAACCAAACAAAGTGGATTGCATACGATGATTTACACCCATAAATTGTGCAAACGGCATTGAAAAACTATTAGTTTTGTACGTCATGTCAAACACAACAACATCAGTCAAATAACATATATGAATTCCTCGCTCTTCCATCTGCCCATAAAATGCTTCTACAAACTTGATTCTCATCAATTTCTATTGCATAATAAAATTGAGAATCTTGTGCTTGTCTCTCCAAACTTTTTTATAACTACACCGCACTTTCTCCCAATGTTACTTTTTCGGCTAATTCTCAGATGATCACTAACTTGTTGTAGAGTAATTTTATTTGATGGCTGACCAGATCCATTCAGCAAACGAGAAATTTTAGCCGGCCTAATTTCTCATCTATGATATTCTTCTATGGTCATCTTGGTCTGTTCTTTATGATGTGAACGTAAATACACCTTCTTTTTTGGAGAATCCTTTTTTGGAGAATCAATCATTGGATGTGTATGTGTTTTATAAAAACTGCTAATGCACCAAGTTCCTCCATTAGTTTGATGAATATTCATATGAGCCTTACAAAATTCTCTTGTTTCTCTCTTTCGTTTTACTTCCCTCCCCAACTCTCGTTTATCAGGCCCTTTAAAGCCCTTTTTGTTACACACGAAATATCTCTTTATAACCGTACCATCTTGGAATTTAGTAAATGAATATTTTCGTGTAGCAAATCCTTGTTTCAAAGAAAAAATCTTATAAAAATCGTAAGCTACTTCACTAGTAAGAAATTCCATACCAATTTGAGGCACTTATGAATCAACATGACAGCCTTCATCTGTGATAGAATCTGGTTCCTGAATACAGTTGTGTGATTCATCTTCAAAATCTTCATAATGTGATAACTGCTATTTTTCCTCAGGCTCGTATATACACCGACTATGTTCATCGTTCTCCATTGATTTAATGAAAAAAAATCCTAATTTTAGGATTGGACTAAGACATGACTGGTGAATTTGGATTTTAAGGGAGTACGGTTTTGGATTTCGAGGGAGGGAGAGACGTGAGGTTAGAGACGTGTTTATGAATTAATTGATGAAACATATGTATATACTGAAAGACGTCCTATTTTTATAACCTTAGGGGACAAACTTAAGATTGTCCTCATGCCCCGTTTTCTCTTCTATATAATCCTTACTAGTTTTTTTCTCTTTGTACACTGACTCTCCTACTAGGTCCGTTCTTCTTCATTCTATATTTTATAATATTACATGCATGTTTTACTATGTGACTTGTATATACAATTAAATGCTCCCCTGTTTCATGTATATACGTTTTGACACTCTTGATTTCTTTCCATGCTATTTAAGTGTATGTGGGATGGTTAAAGGCCTTGCCTACATAGCTATGATTAAAGAGCTTATTTTATTGTTATTTTATAGGTGTTTATAAGTTTTTTTTATCTATCTAATTTTGGTAATTATTTTCTAATGTAATCACATCAACAAATTTTAGTTATTAATTTCACATGAGTTATGTCATAGTTTTATGCAAGGTAAACATGAGATAGTTCTTTTTACAAATGTACATTCATATTTTATGTTATATATAATTAAAAAATAGTTTTTGCATATTGAGAAAATTTGAATTTGCTGGAATTAGTTTTAGACTGGAAATCACATGGTATACTTGTGTTAAGATACTTTACACCTTTTCTCTCCCACTAAATGATTTATGCACTTATCCCTCATGTACTATTATTATTATTATTATTATTATTATTATTATTATTATTATTATTATTATTATTATATTTGAGGTATAATGTGATTAAGAAGTTATTGTGTTTTTTATAAGTAATATAATTTTTTGTGTACATAAGTATATGCTAGCTTGTATTTATAAGTCCAAGAAGTTTACTTAGGTGTTTTATTTATTTATTTTTCCCTTGTTGTCCTAATGAACACTTAGCATAATTGTTGTATAATTTTATCATTAGCTGACCTTTGCACTTACAATATGTGGGGACATACTGACTATGCCCTCATCTTATGTAAATGTCATTTTTAAAATAGTTGGTATTATATATTAGTTATATTTTGTTTCATCTATTTAAATTAGGATTTATTTGGCACTTATATTTGGATTCATTGAAGTGACTGAGGTAACTTAACTCTTCATACTTTACTTTATTTTAAAATATTTAATATATTTTTGCACTATTTTTATATAAAAATTTATGGATCAAGTAGAGTGTTTTAGATACAAGAATTCACTTGTGAACCAATTAGTGATTGCTTATAGTTGCGGAATACCTTAGGGAGTGCTAATTATGATGCCTTCGCCAGGGCACAAACCTATAACACCTTTGTAAGGGGCCCCATTATTGACAGAAATCATGAACTTTTGATACTGTGTTAGCAGGTATTTGTGGCTTAGCGAGCTGTAGAATTATGTTATATTTTATGTCATATGAATTTTCGGATAATAATTTTGGTTTTATAAGATTAAGATACTTGATCCACTAGTTTAGAATTATTTTATTGTTGGGCTCTGTAGCTCATTACTTTCAGGTGCTTAGCTTTTGGCACATGTTAAAGGTGAACTTGCTTTGGAATAATGTTTTAGTGATTGTGTTTGTATTAGAGGCGCGTCTCTCAAAATTTGCTATATAATGCTATTTATGTTTGCAAATAAAAAATTGTGTAGGCTTATTTGAGACTTATGGTAAGCATTAATAAAATTTGTAGTTCTAGTTTGATATTTAGGTATAATTTATTGTTTAAAAAAAGTCTGGGTATTAGAGTTGGTATTCAGAGCCTAGATGGTATTGAGAGCCTAGGTTACCTTACTTTAGACTGGGCTTGACCTGTGAGTAGTGATGCTTGACCTAAGTTATCATGTATGTGCATGCGGTGGCGTGTGAGTTTAGTTGGGTGTGTTATAAAAAAACTACTTCTATTTTTGGTTTGTGTTTCTTGACACTGAAATATTTTGGTATATTTAAATATGTTTGCATGTTTAAATTTTGAGAGCAAATTTTTTAAGGAGGGTAGAAAGTAATATCCGAGATTTTTATATTAAAATATTTTGTATTTTATATATTGATATTAATTGTTCTTGTAAATTATAAAATTTATTTGATAGAGTTATATGTTTTGAAAATTAAAATAATTACATTTAAAAATAATAATTAACTTTTGTTTTAATTTTTAAGTTTGTTGTTATTAGTGGGTAAAAAGTAGCAGTGCTCATAAGACGTGTTCACTGAAAGTGGGTATGAATTTCAAATGCTGGGTGAGTACAGTAAATTAGGAAATAAGTTCAACCAATAGTTCTATATAATCCTTACTAATTTTATTTTTCTCTTTGTACAGTGACTCTCCTACTAGGTAGGTTCTACTTCATTCTATATTTTATAATATTACATGTATTTTCACTCTCTGACTTGTATATACAATTAAGTGCTCCCATATGAATGTATATATGTTTTGACACTGCTAATTTCTTTCCATGCTATTTAAGTCTATGTGCCAGAGTTAGAGGTCTTGCCTACAGACCTACCATTAAACACCTTATTTTACTTGTTATTTTATAGGTGTTTATAAGTTTTGTTATCTATGTGCTAGTTTTGGTAATTATTTTCTAATGTAATCACATCAACAAATTTTAGTTATTAATTTCACATGAGTTATGTCATAGTATTTTGTACATAAATATTTGTATGTAATTACATTTTATGCAAGGTAAACGTGAGAAAATTCTTTTTACAAATGTATATTAATATATTTATGTTATAAATAATTAAAAATAGTTTTTGCATATTATGAAAAATTGAATTTTTTGGAATGGTATATTTGTTGTTAAGATACTTTACACCTTTCCTCTCTCACTAAATGATTTATGCACTTGTCCCTCATGTATTATTATTATTATGTCTATTATTATTATTATAATAATAATTATTATTATTATTATTGTTATTATTATTATTATTATTATATTTCAGGAATAATGTGATTATGCAAATAATGTGTTTTTCATAAGTTATATATATTTTTATATAAATAAGTATATGTTAATATTTATAAGTTTAAAAAGTTTACTTACATGTTTTATTTATTTATTTTTCCCTTATTGTCAGCATGAACATTTAGTATAATTTAGTATAAGGGTTGTATAATTTTATCATTAGTGACCTTTACACTGAGAATACATGTGTGGACAAAGTTATTATGCCTCATCTTATATACATGTCATTTTTAAAATAATTGGTATTATATATTAATTATATTTTGCTTCATCTATTTAAATTAGGATTATTTGGCATTATATTTGGATTCATTCAAGTGACTGAGATAAGTTAACTCTTAACACTTTACTTTATTTTAAAATCTTTAAAATATTTTTGTGCATATAGTTTGGGAAGTTGCTTTTTATACTTAGAGAATGCAAGGGCACACACTTATGATACCTTCGTAAGGAAAATTATAAAACTGTGTCACCTGGCCCGAGATGTTTCTTGCTGGGCTCTTTGGTTAATTACTTACAAAATTTTGATATACTAAGCTTTTGGAACAAGGATTAGCTTAGTTTGGAATAATATTTTAGTGATTATGTTTATATAGGAACGCTTTCAAGATTTGCTATATAATGCTATTTATGTTTGAGATTAAAAAATTGCCTATGCTTATTTGAGACTTATTAGAAACATGAATAAAATTTGTAGTTTTAGTTTGATATTTAAGTATATTTTATTGTCTAAAAAAAGTCGGGGTATTTCATATTCAGACATAAATATAATTAAATTAAGTATCTTTATGAGGTTTAAGTGAAATTAAAAATTATAGAATATCGACATTTATTTTTAATTATCATGTGTTAGTCATTTGTTTAAATTACTACTTTGATAGTTATAATATATATATTCTCGTTTTTAAATTTTAAACTTAAATAAAAAAATATAAAGAACCCATAAACAAATATAAAAAAATGATAGAAACAAACAAACATATATAAAGAATAATTACATAAATAAAAAATAACAAAAATACACAATTAAGTTACATCAATTAATTAATATATGAAGTTCAAAGTACAACAAAACAAAATAATATTTAAAGAAAAATGAAACAAATTACTAAAACAACCTCACTCAAGTTTAAGTTGAAGTACTTAAGTTCAAAGTAAAACTAATCTCATGAAATAAAATGTTGTTTTTTCAATTATACCAATTCTACTCATTTATAATATGTAATTATTTTATACAAAAATCCTAAACAAATATCAAAAAGCTATATAAACAAACAAACATAAAGAACAAATTTATAAATAAAAAAATATAAAAAATGTACAAATAAGTTATATCAATTAATTAATACATACAGAGTTCATAGTAAAAAAAATATTTTTAAAAAAAACAATAGTTTTCCTAATAAATTCAAGAAATAAAGATGTAATTTGTTTATAAAAAATCATTCTAATCATTTATTATATGTAATTACTTTAAATAAAAACAAAAAACAAATATTAAAAAGTTATAAAGACAAAAGAACAAATAATAAGAACAAATACCTAAATAATGTACACATAAATTACATCAATTAATTATTACATGAGATATTACAACAAACAAACATTCCATTAAAAAAACTTGAATTCACAAGACACACATTGAGTATTTAATTACAAATTTTTTTATTAGAATCATATTTTAGGAAAAATTAAATAACTAAAAGATAAATAAATGTATGAGATACAACTATAGACACAATTATTTAAAAATATAAAGAACAAATATTATTTTGAAGTATATTATAAGATACATTATTAATTTTAATTTATAAAATTAACTAAAGTTAAATTTATTTAGAATAATATTAAAATATTTAAAAATAAATAAAATTAGAATTTAAATATTTATAATAACAATTTACAAATAGCCAGTGCGATGTACTGGTATAAAGCTTTGTTATTTATCAAATTTATAATTGCATGACATGCCATAATTTATCCAGGATGAAAAAAATACTAAATATAAACATACATATATTTTTTAAGATGATAACCTTTTCTTCTTCTTCTGGCTCACCAAATAATCTCTCTTAACATTTCCCATTAAAATATCTTTCTAAGCATCTTTCTAAGAAGTATGATTACAAAAGTTGGATGTAGTTTTTTAATCATGTGCTTGATGGAATATAACCATTAAAAAACTTTATGTGTTGGTGGAATATAACAAGGGCATTACTTTGAAAATAAAAACCTATAGAAGGCCTTACTTTTTATATAAAAATATATATTTTGACCTTATGATGACATCATATTTTGGTAATATATAATTTGTTGCACAAAATTATATTTTTATTTTTTTATAAAAAAAGATTTCTATTTATTTGTACAATATTTTGGTAGCTAGTATATGAATTCATGAAAATGAGGTTACATTTTGGTAACTTAAATTCTCACTAAAGCTTTATCATACTAACACATAATATTTTGTACAAAATTAAATTTTGATTACATTTATATTTTATGTAACATCTAAAATTTGTATACAGTGAAACAATATTATCTTCGGTATTACTTTACTTTTCATCTTAAAAATGACTACATAAATTGATTTTAGTACTTAAAGTAATAATTTGAGAAATTTAACTAATGTAAATTTTCTAATTTTATATTAAATTGAAAAAATTCTATGCAGAATTACTTCTACTCTTAATAATATTAACAATAATATTAAATATTATTATTATTATTATTATTTATTATTATTATTAATATTAATTGAAAGATATGACATGTACACTCGAATCTAAATTTTGGTGCATGAAATTTGTTACTAATATATTTTTAATTGAGTGTCTACGTTCATGCATGTAATTCATTGATTTGCTTATACTTGGACACATATTTAGATTGGATATTACATGGTAAGCCTTTGTAATATGAATTTAGTTATATATTTCAATTCACAATTTTGAGTCAATACAAAACTTGGAGTTTGTGATCTAGTAAATGTTTCTAATAAAATATATTTACCTTGGGCACTTGCACCAAATGAATTTTGGTATACATTTATATTTTTGTCTAGGTTCGCTTTTAAAAAAAATAATTATGGGCCGTAATGTTTATTCATTATTTTAATATAACTAGCTTTATAACAGTGCAATGCACACCCTTGTTCTAAATTGAACTAGTTATTGTTACTTTAACTCTAATCTAATTGTAATGGATATGTTTATTCATTATTTTATATAACTAGCTTTATAAGGCATCGTAATGGACATGTTTATTCATTATTTTAATATAACTAGGTTTATAAAGCTGCAATGCACAGGCATGTTCTAAATTGAACCACTTATTGTTACTTTAACTCTAATTGTTATGCATCTGTATGTAAGGAATATTTTTTGCTGTGTGGCACATGATATTCCTTGTTTTTCATGGCCGAGGCCATCAATGGCCCTTGCTTTAAAATATTTGTAGTTTTTCACATTAAAATATTATTGATGTGTCATTCAACATTTATTGTTATTAAAAGTTGGTATTGTACTTATATACATGTAAACTCCTTATTTTATTATATTTTTGTGAATTTGAACTCATTTTAACCGTTTAAATTTAATAATTAAAGTATCACATGAGTATATACAAGTTATTTAATAAGTGAAACGAATGGTTATGACATACATGCATGCTTAATGCATACATTTTTTAGTTGATATTTAATTCATTAATTTTTATACTGCATATAAATAATGGTACTGATGTGACATATGGTATATGTTAGCTAATTGTGTGATAAAATATCATTGATAGGTTTTGAAGAAAAATATTGGACTTGATGACAAACAACAATATTTTTATAATAATTAAAATATGGATATTTATTAAATATATTGCCACTTACTTATAATAAGTGAAAATAATTCATATATACATTTTTGCATATATCTTGACCTAGTAAACTTTTTATTAGTTTATTTCCCTAATAATAACCACCTAATGTGGTAACGAGAATAAAGTATATATTTTATATTAATGTAGGCAATGATATGTACTCGTCTCTCCCATGTACGCAATGATATGTATTAGTCTCTCCCATCAACCTCATCCGATTTACGTCTTTTTGTCATAACTGCAATAACCTGTCTCTACATAATAATTGTAGTAACAATGAAGACGTTGTCTAAATACATGAAAATATTCTAGTGAAAGTACAATTTTTTATTTACATGCAATGTTCGAAGCGATAAATTTGTTGCAAGCTTAACCATGTAATCAACGATATAATACAAAAACCTGGATCAAAGTTAATTGTCTATGAACCAGACCCGTTGCACTAGGCAACAACGTTTCGTGAAAGGAATCTGAGTATTATCATTAGAAGAATTATGAAGTGAGGATTCGTATTTGGATATACAGGTTATATGGTTTGTACGAAGACTCGGAGAGAAGACTTTAAGATGGGACAGTTCAAAGTGATCAAAGTGAAAGAATTTATTTTGACTTTAAGATGGGACATCGTTCTATAAAATCTAGGTCAAAGTGATCACTACCTTGTTGTAGGGCCTCTGAGACGATTCTATTGCCTAGTAGAATCAATGTCGTTGAAGTACAACTCTGTATTTAAGTAAAAGAATTGGTTTTGACCTAGTTGGAGCAAGAGAAAAACAGGTTGCATTTAGCCCCTCTTTAAGTAGCTTGCATTAATGGTCTTATCAGAGAAGCTGATATCATCTAACACTAATGTCATTTCTCTATAGTTCATAAAACTTCTCAGCATAATATTAATGACACAAAGAAAAACTGCCCACTCCTATCGCGATATACAAGACAAGAAATATTAGGCGACATTTATTTGACTAAAATATAAATATGTTATGGGCACGAAGTCAAGAATAATCTATATAATACTCTATAACTGAACTTTACAAACCCTTATGAAAAAAATAGGAAAATTGGACAAACAGTGTCAGCTTCACTTGTGTCATGTTGTGATTTAAAGAAAACGTCATTCAGTTTCCAATTAACATGATTGGTAGTTAACTACACACTATATTTAATGCATTTAATGCTTTTATGTATGTCATCTTCGCCAATTGACATGATGCCATAACACTTAGCATTGTCATAATTTGTTCTAAAATCTTATTGGTTGTATAGATCTCTTGGTGATAAGATCTGCGTCCAATCATCCACAGCCGGTCTATTTGAAAAACTTTTTTCCTTTGGTTTCGAGGATCACCATGGCTGACCTATAACCAAAAGTTAACTACAACACATCATAAAAAATTCATAGTAGTCAGCACAATTAGGCCTAGCAAAATAGAGCCATAAAATAAAATCATAAGCCATCCATATGATAAAACCATTTTAAACAAATATACGGACTTATTATATAGAAGAATGTGAAGTACTTAATATTGTTGGCACTCAATTGATTTATTTTTCAATATAGATCAAAGTTAAACACAAAACGAGTGAAATCACAAAGTCTAATGAAATCAATAAAACCACTTATTTGGTGAGTAATCTACTAAAACTCAATTAATTTGTTTAATTTATGTTAATCAAAAAATTGAAGGTCATACCTTTGAAGTACTCAGAGCATTTTCTTCATTGTTTATCAGATTTATATATAATTGCATTTTCTGTGTAAAAATACATGACATGACACAATTTAGCACATCTTATGTATGAAAAAAACACTAAATATAAACATATATTTTATAGAAAGATGATAACCTTTTCTTCTTCTTCTTCTTGCTCTCAAGGGTCTCCCCTGGCTCACCAAATAATCTCTCTTAACATTTCGATCAAAGCATTTTTCTAAGCATCTTTCTCAGAGGAATGATTACAAAATAGTTGTATGTATTTTTTTAATCATGTGCTTGGTTGCTATAATATATAACCATCAAAAAGGAGTTATATTTTGGTAACTTATGTTTGACATGACATTTAGTAACCGTTGTGGCGTTACTTTGAAAGTAAAAACTTATAGAAGCTGTTACATTTTATATAAAAAACATGTATTTTGACCTTATCATGGCGTCATATTTTGGTAATATATAATTTCTTGCACAAAATTATATTTATGCTTTTGTAATTTTTTTTCTTTCCCTTGATATTTTTTGCTTACTAGAGAATTTCTTGTTATTTCCCTTTATTTGTACAATATTTTTGTGGCCAGTATATGAAATCATGAAAGTGAGGTTATATTTTTGTAACTTAAATTCCCACTAAAGCTTTTTATTATAGTAACACATGATATCTTGTAGAGAATTAAATTTTGATTACAGTTATATTTTATGTAACATATAAAATTTGAATACGTCAAAAAATATTATCTCCCATCTTACTTTACTTGTCATCTTAAAAATAACTACATAGATTGATTTTAGTGCTTATAATTATAATTTTAGAAATTAAACTAACGTAAATTTTTAATCTTAAATAAAATTGAAAAAAGTCTAAGAAAATTTACTATTACTCTTAATAATATTAACAGTAATATTAATTATTATTATTATTATTAATAATTATTATTAATATTAATTGAAAGGTATGATGTGTAAACTCCAATCTAAATTTTGGTATATGAAATTCGTTACTAATCTATTTTTAAGTGAATGTCTGCATTTTTTAATTTGCTTATAATTCAATGATAAATATACAACTCTTGCCCACTATTTTTACACTATTTTCAACACTTGACACTAGTATTAACTAGTAATTATTTTTAATATGATTTTGACTTATATATTTAATTTCACAATTTTTAATTAATACAAAACTTGGAGTTTTTGATCTAGTAAATGTTTCTAATAAAATATATTTACTTTGCACTCTTGTACCAAATGAATTAGTGTGTACATTTATATTTTGGTCTAAGTTCACTTTTATAAAAAAACAATTATAGGCAGTAAATTGGTGATGTTAATTGTCCGAGTTATTGTTACTTTAACTCTAATTGTTTTGGTTTCTGTATGTAAGGAGTAATGAATAATTTTTGCTCTGGCATTGGTCAATATTCAAATATTTTTGTATGTTCTCCAAGATTTGACATTAAACTTTAATCACATGATATTCCTTATTTGACATTAAACTTAAATTACATTATATTCCTTATTTTTCTCATGGCTGAGGGCTATCCATGGCCTTTGCTTTAAAAATATTTGCAGTTTTTAACATTTAATTTTTATTTGAATTTAAGTCTTTAATATTTTTTATTGTTGACTATAATTATTTTTCCAGTCCCTTGTTCAATATCTCTTCATATGTTCAAGAGATTGCATGGTCATGTTTGACTGCAATATAATATTAGTATGTTTTTTTGCCTATAATTATTGCTACACTGGCAAGGTTTTGCATTTGCAATGCATAATTAGAAGCAGATACCCAGTGAAATCAGCAGTTAAACATAGTGTGTGTTAGTTTGTTAAAAATATGTGATCTTGTGTTAAAAAATAATATTGAAGAGTCATTAAACACTAATTGTTATTAAAAGTTTGTATTGTACTTATATACATATAAACCCCTTATTTTACTATATTTTTGTGAATTTGAACTCATTTGAACCATTTAAATATAGTAATAAAAGTATAAAATTAGTATACACAAGTTATTTAATAAGACAAAGCAAGACATACATGCATGCTTAGTCCATACATTTTTTAGTTGACATCTTTTTTAATATTTAATTCATAAATTTTTATAGTGCATCTAAATAATGGTACCAATGTGACATATGGTATATGTTACCGAATTGTGTGATAAAATATGAGCTATTTTGAAGGAAATATTAAATTTGATGACAAAAAAAATATTTTTATAATAATTAAAATAAATATAATTATTTAGTATATTGTTACGTATAATAAGAGAAAATAATTGATATATATATTTTTGGATATATGGTCACCTAGTAAACATGTTATTTACATCTTTTTGTCATAACTGCAATAACCTCTGTCTAGTTGATAATTGTAGTAACAATGAAGACTTTGTATAAATAATAATTATAATAACCATTTATATATAATAATTAAAGTATGACATGAGTATATACAATTTATTTAATAAGACAAATGAATGGTCATGATCCATATATTTTTTAGTTTACATTTTTTTAATATTTAATTCAGAAATTTTATAGTGCATCTAAATAATGGTACCAATATGACATACTGTATATGTTGCCAATTATTTGATCAAATATCATTGATAGGTTTTAAAGAAAAATATCAAATTTGATGACAAATAACAATATTTTTATAATAATTAAAATATGTATAATTAATAAATATATTGTCAATTACTTATAGTAGGAGAAAATAATTGATATATACACTTTTTGGTATAAAACCACTAATATGGTAACAAAAAAAAGTATTTATTTATGTTAATATGTATTATCTCTATCCATCTCTCCCATCAACCTCATCCCATTTACATCTTTTTGTCATATATGCAATAACCTCTGTCTAGATGATTTCTCATCTTTTATCTTCCCTTTCCTCAGCATTACAAGTCACCGAATAATTCTCCACAGTATTGAGTTGGGTTATATAATACACTCACAACTACTATAGAAAAACAACTAATGATAGAACTATTTTTCCACGGTATTCATTTGTCCAGCATCTGCAAACTTCACAATATAAAAATGGTAAACAACGAAATGGAAGGGAAAAATGGATAACTAATAGGAGGTTATTATATTCTTGTAGTTTAGAGTCACGTGTTATAACCCTTTCATAAGTAGTGTATGGGAAACTTAGTATCCATCTTGGTAAAATATACTTCTCAAGAATTGTCTTCATGAAGAATTTTTGTTTCATAAGATATAACACGCACAGCAGCCCTGCATTTTCAAACTTTGCACAAGTACACACAAAATTGAAATCTGATGTATTAACATCAACCATGTATGATACAAGTTTATTTTTATAGTCAAAGGTCACTTCATAAGTTAAATTCTCTCCCTCTCCTTTAACATTTTTAGGCCGAAAATAAAATAATAATCTAAATTCTTCTATAAACGTTTTGAAAACCAATCTGGTACAAACCTGTATGAGCCTCAACCGGATACATCTCCGCAAAGTTGGGTTTAATTGTCATATCAAATAAAATCTTCTTTCTCTTCCTTATTATGCCCATCATCTGATCAATAAATTCGGACAATGCAGTAGAACTATGAACAAATCCGTCAAAAAAGACACTCATACTCTCGCTTCTTTTAATGGATTTCATACCTACAATAGTTATAAATATTGTTTGATTCATACTTAACAAATATAAGTAGCAGCATGAGCAAATAAACATCTTGTACGAAAAGAAAGATATGGCTCAAAATATGAAGACTATAAAAAGATACATAAATATAGAGGTACTTGCAAAAAAGGTTTTTCCTAAATTAACTCGCACCCAATGATGCCTTTGCACATGCATGATCTCTAACCATCTCCAATATTTCTTTTCGCTTTTTTGTTTCTCTGTCAGAGGCTCTTCAAAATAGTGTTGGTATTTGTCATTAATCATAGTCCAACATATTTTTGATTCTTCGATGCTTCTACTTTTTTATGATCATTTAGAGTAGATTTCATCAAATTCTGGATTATACGAAAATCAAAGTGAACGAATATGTTCATCCTCCTGTAGTCCAAGATGCCACTTACAAAATCTATGATGTGTATACGGAAAAACCTTTTTAATTGCACTATAGATAGCTGGATCTTGTTTCGTAATAATTGCACCTACATTTCAACCAATTTTCAAATAATCAAATAAAAGTATCTTCACGCTCATCCACCAAAAGGGCACAACCAAACAAAGTGGATTACATACGATGATTTACACCCATAAATTGTGCAAACGGCATTGAAAAACTATTAGTTTTGTACGTCATGTCAAACACAACAACATCGTCAAATAACATATATGAATTCCTCGCTCTTCCATCTGCCCATAAAATGCTTCTACAAACTTGATTCTCATCAATTTCTATTGCATAATAAAATTGAGAATCTTGTGCTTGTCTCTCCAAACTTTTTTATAACTACACCGCACTTTCTCCCAATGTTACTTTTTCGGCTAATTCTCAGATAATCACTAACTTGTTGTAGAGTAATTTTATTTGATGGCTGACCAGATCCATTCAGCAAACGAGAAATTTTAGCCGACCTAATTTCTCATCTATGATATTCTTCTATGGTCATCTTGGTCTGTTCTTTATGATGTGAACGTAAATACACCTTCTTTTTTGGAGAATCCTTTTTTGGAGAATCAATCATTGGATGTGTATGTGTTTTATAAAAACTGCTAATGCACCAAGTTCCTCCATTAGTTTGATGAATATTCATATGAGCCTTACAAAATTCTCTTGTTTCTCTCTTTCGTTTTACTTCCCTCCCCAACTCTCGTGAGAGTTTATCAGGCCCTTTAAAGCCCTTTTTGTTACACACGAAATATCTCTTTATAACCGTACCATCTTGGAATTTAGTAAATGAATATTTTCGTGTAGCAAATCCTTGTTACAAAGAAAAAATCTTATAAAAATCGTAAGCTACTTCACTAGTAAGAAATTCCATACCAATTTGAGGCACTTATGAATCAACATGACAGCCTTCATTGTGATAGAATCTGGTTCCTGAATACAGTTGTGTGATTCATCTTCAAAATCTTCATAATGTGATAACTGCTATTTTTCCTCAGGCTCGTATATACACCGACTATGTTCATCGTTCTCCATTGATTTAATGAAAAAAAATCCTAATTTTAGGATTGGACTAAGACATGACTGGTGAATTTGGATTTTAAGGGAGTACGGTTTTGGATTTCGAGGGAGGGAGAGACGTGAGGTTAGAGACCTGTTTATGAATTAATTGATGAAACATATGTATATACTGAAAGACGTCCTATTTTTATAACCTTAGGGGACAAACTTAAGATTGTCCTCATGCCCCGTTTTCTCTTCTATATAATCCTTACTAGTTTTTTTTCTCTTTGTACACTGACTCTCCTACTAGGTCCGTTCTTCTTCATTCTATATTTTATAATATTACATGCATGTTTTACTATGTGACTTGTATATACAATTAAATGCTCCCCTGTTTCATGTATATATGTTTTGACACTCTTGATTTCTTTCCATGCTATTTAAGTGTATGTGCGATGGTAAAGGCCTTGCCTACATATCTATCATTAAAGAGCTTATTTTATTGTTATTTTATAGGTGTTTATAAGTTTTTTTTATCTATCTAATTTTGGTAATTATTTTCTAATGTAATCACATCAACAAATTTTAGTTATTAATTTCACATGAGTTATGTCATAGTTTTATGCAAGGTAAACTATGAGATAGTTCTTTTTACAAATGTACATTCATATTTTTATGTTATATATAATTAAAAATAGTTTTTGCATATTGAGAAAATTTGAATTTGCTGGAATTAGTTTTAGACTTGGAAATCACATGGTATACTTGTTGTTAAGATACTTTACACCTTTCTCTCCCACTAAATGATTTATGCACTTATCCCTCATGTACTATTATTATTATTATTATTATTATTATTATTATTATTATTATTATTATTATTATTATTATTATTATTATTATTATTATTATTATTATTATTATTATTATTATATTTGAGGTATAATGTGATTAGGAAGTTATTGTGTTTTTTATAAGTAATATAATTTTTTGTGTACATAAGTATATGCTAGCTTGTATTTATAAGTACAAGAAGTTTACTTAGGTGTTTTATTTATTTATTTTTCCCTTGTTGTCCTAATGAGCACTTAGCATAATTGTTGTATAATTTTATCATTAGCTGACCTTTGCACTTACAATATGTGGGGACATACTGACTATGCCCTCATCTTATGTAAATGTCATTTTTAAAATAGTTGGTATTATATATTAGTTATATTTTGTTTCATCTATTTAAATTAGGATTTATTTGGCACTTATATTTGGATTCATTGAAGTGACTGAGGTAACTTAACTCTTCATACTTTACTTTATTTTAAAATATTTAATATATTTTTGCACTATTTTTATATAAAAATTTATGGATCAAGTAGAGTGTTTTAGATACAAGAATTCACTTGTGAACCAATTAGTGATTGCTTATAGTTACGGAATAGAGTGCTAATTATGATGCCTTCGTTAGGGCACAAACCTATAACACCTTAGTAAGGGGCCCATTATTGACAGAAATCATGAACTTTTGATACTGTGTTAGCAGGTATTTGTGGCTTAGCGAGCTGTAGAATTATGTTATATTTTATGTCATATGAATTTTCAGATAATAATTTTGGTTTTATAAAATTAAGATACTTGATCCACTAGTTTAGAATTATTTTATTGTTGGGCTCTTTGGCTCATTACTTTCAGGTGCTTAGCTTTTGGCACATGTTAAAGGTGAACTTGATTTGAACTTGCTTTCGAATAATGTTTTAGTGATTATGTTTGTATTTGAGGCGCGTCTCTCAAAATTTGCTATATAATGCTATTTATGTTTGGAAATAAAAAATTGTGTAGGCTTATTTGAGACTTATGGTAAGCATTAATAAAATTTGTAGTTTTAGTTTGATATTTAGGTATAATTTATTGTTTAAAAAAAGTTCGGGTATTAGAGTTGGTATTCAGAGCCTAGATGGTATTGAGAGCCTAGGTTACCTTACTTTAGACTGGGCTTGACGTGTGAGTAGTGATGCTTGACCTAAGTTATGTGCATGCGGTGGCGTGTGAGTTTAGTTGGGTGTGTTATAAAAAAACTACTTCTATTTTTGGTTTGTGTTTCTTGACAATGAAATATTTTTGGTATATTTAAATATGTTTTACATGTTTAAATTTTGAGAGCAAATTTTTTTAAGGAGGGTAGAAAGTAATATCCGAGATTTTTATATTAAAATATTTTGTATTTTATATATTGATATTAATTGTTCTTGTAAATTATAAAATTTATTTGATAGAGTTATATGTTTTGAAAATTAAAATAATTACATTTAAAAATAATAATTATCTTTTGTTTTAATTTTTAAGTTTGTTGTTATTAGTGGGTAAAAAGTAGCAGTGCTCATAAGACGTGTTCACTGAAAGTGGGTATGAATTTCAAATGCTGGGTGAGTACAGTAAATTAGGAAATAAGTTCAACCAATAGTTCTATATAATCCTTACTAATTTTATTTTTCTCTTTGTACAGTGACTCTCCTACTAGGTAGGTTCTACTTCATTCTATATTTTATAATATTACATGTATTTTCACTCTCTGACTTGTATATACAATTAAGTGCTCCCATATGAATGTATATATGTTTTGACACTGCTAATTTCTTTCCATGCTATTTAAGTCTATGTGCGAGAGTTAGAGGTCTTGCCTACAGACCTACCGTTAAACACCTTATTTTACTTGTTATTTTATAGGTGTTTATAAGTTTTGTTATCTATGTGCTAGTTTTGGTAATTATTTTCTAATGTAATCACATCAACAAATTTTAGTTATTAATTTCACATGAGTTATGTCATAGTATTTTGTACATAAATATTTGTATGTAATTACATTTTATGCAAGGTAAACGTGAGAAAATTCTTTTTACAAATGTATATTAATATATTTATGTTATAAATAATTAAAAATAGTTTTTTCATATTATGAAAAATTGAATTTTTTGGAATGGTATATTTGTTGTTAAGATACTTTACACCTTTCCTCTCTCACTAAATGATTTATGCACTTGTCCCTCATGTATTATTATTATTATTATGTCTATTATTATTATTATAATAATAATAATTATTATTATTATTATTGTTATTATTATTATTATTATTATATTTCAGGAATAATGTGATTATGCAAATAATGTGTTTTTCATAAGTTATATATATTTTTATATACATAAGTATATGTTAATATTTATAAGTTTAAAAAGTTTACTTACATGTTTTATTTATTTATTTTTCCCTTATTGTCAGCATGAACATTTAGTATAATTTAGTATAAGGGTTGTATAATTTTATCATTAGTGACCTTTACACTGAGAATACATGTGTGGACAAAGTTATTATGCCTCATCTTATATACATGTCATTTTTAAAATAATTGGTATTATATATTAATTATATTTTGCTTCATCTATTTAAATTAGGATTATTTGACATTATATTTGGATTCATTCAAGTGACTGAGGTAAGTTAACTCTTAACACTTTACTTTATTTTAAAATCTTTAAAATATTTTTGTGCATATAGTTTGGGAAGTTGCTTTTTATACTTAGAGAATGCAAGGGCACACACTTATGATACCTTCGTAAGGAAAATTATAAAACTGTGTCACCTGGCCCGAGCTGTTTCTTGCTGGGCTCTTTGGTTAATTACTTACAAAATTTTGATATACTAAGCTTTTGGAACAAGGACTAGCTTAGTTTGGAATAATATTTTAGTGATTATGTTTATATAGGAACGCTCTCAAGATTTGCTATATAATGCTATTTATGTTTGAGATTAAAAAATTGCCTATGCTTATTTGAGACTTATTAGAAACATGAATAAAATTTGTAGTTTTAGTTTGATATTTAAGTATATTTTATTGTCTAAAAAAAGTCGGGTATTTCATATTCAGACATAAATATAATTAAATTAAGTATCTTTATGAGGTTTAAGTGAAATTAAAAATTATAGAATATCGACATTTATTTTTAATTATCATGTGTTAGTCATTTGTTTAAATTACTACTTTGATAGTTATAATATATATATTCTCGTTTTTAAATTTTAAACTTAAATAAAAAAATATAAAGAACCCATAAACAAATATAAAAAAATGATAGAAACAAACAAACATATATAAAGAATAATTACATAAATAAAAAATAACAAAAATACACAATTAAGTTACATCAATTAATTAATATATGAAGTTCAAAGTACAACAAAACAAAATAATATTTAAAGAAAAATGAAACAAATTACTAAAACAACCTCACTCAAGTTTAAGTTGAAGTACTTAAGTTCAAAGTAAAACTAATCTCATGAAATAAAAATGTTGTTTTTTCAATTATACCAATTCTACTCATTTATAATATGTAATTATTTTATACAAAAATCCTAAACAAATATCAAAAAGCTATATAAACAAACAAACATAAAGAACAAATTTATAAATAAAAAAATATAAAAAATGTACAAATAAGTTATATCAATTAATTAATACATACAGAGTTCATAGTAAAAAAAAATTATTTTAAAAAAAACAATAGTTTTCCTAATAAATTCAAGAAATAAAGATGTAATTTGTTTATAAAAAATCATTCTAATCATTTATTATATGTAATTACTTTAAATAAAAACAAAAAACAAATATTAAAAAGTTATAAAGACAAAAGAACAAATAATAAGAACAAATACCTAAATAATGTACACATAAATTACATCAATTAATTATTACATGAGATATTACAACAAACAAACATTCCATTAAAAAAAACTTGAATTCACAAGACACACATTGAGTATTTAATTACAAATTTTTTTATTAGAATCATATTTTAGGAAAAATTAAATAACTAAAAAGATAAATAAATGTATGAGATACAACTATAGACAAAATTATTTAAAAATATAAAGAACAAATATTATTTTGAAGTATATTATAAGATACATTATTAATTTTAATTTATAAAATTAACTGAAGTTAAATTTATTTAGAATAATATTAAAATATTTAAAAATAAATAAAATTAGAATTTAAATATTTATAATAACAATTTACAAATAGCCAGTGCGATGTACTGGTATAAAGCTTTGTTATTTATCAAATTTATAATTGCATGACATGCCATAATTTATCCAGGATGAAAAAAATACTAAATATAAACATACATATATTTTTTAAGATGATAACCTTTTCTTCTTCTTCTGGCTCACCAAATAATCTCTCTTAACATTTTCCATTAAAACATCTTTCTAAGCATCTTTCTAAGAAGTATGATTACAAAAGTTGGATGTAGTTTTTTAATCATGTGCTTGATGGAATATAACCATTAAAAATCTTTATGTGTTGGTGGAATATAACAAGGGCATTACTTTGAAAATAAAAACCTATAGAAGGCCTTACTTTTTATATAAAAATATATATTTTGACCTTATGATGACATCATATTTTGGTAATATATAATTTGTTGCACAAAATTATATTTTTATTTTTTTATAAAAAAATGATTTCTATTTATTTGTACAATATTTTGGTAGCTAGTATATGAATTCATGAAAATGAGGTTACATTTTGGTAACTTAAATTCTCACTAAAGCTTTATCATACTAACACATAATATTTTGTACAAAATTAAATTTTGATTACATTTATATTTTATGTAACATCTAAAATTTGTATACAGTGAAACAATATTATCTTCGGTATTACTTTACTTTTCATCTTAAAAATGACTACATAAATTGATTTTAGTACTTAAAGTAATAATTTGAGAAATTTAACTAATGTAAATTTTCTAATTTTATATTAAATTGAAAAAATTCTATGCAGAATTACTTCTACTCTTAATAATATTAAGAATAATATTAAATATTATTATTATTATTATTTATTATTATAATTATTAATATTAATTGAAAGATATGACATGTACACTCGAATCTAAATTTTGGTGCATGAAATTTGTTACTAATATATTTTTAATTGAGTGTCTACGTTCATGCATGTAATTCATTGATTTGCTTATACTTGGACACATATTTAGATTAGATATTACATGGTAAGCCTTTGTAATATGAATTTAATTATATATTTCAATTCACAATTTTGAGTCAATACAAAACTTGGAGTTTGTGATCTAGTAAATGTTTCTAATAAAATATATTTACCTTGGGCACTTGCACCAAATGAATTTTGGTATACATTTATATTTTTGTCTAGGTTCACTTTTAAAAAAAATAATTATGGGCTTAATGTTTATTCATTATTTTAATATAACTAGCTTTATAACAGTGCAATGCACACCCTTGTTCTAAATTGAACTAGTTATTGTTACTTTAACTCTAATCTAATTGTAATGGATATGTTTATTCATTATTTTTATATAACTAGCTTTATAAGGCATCGTAATGGACATGTTTATTAATTATTTTAATATAACTAGGTTTATAAAGCTGCAATGCACAGGCATGTTCTAAATTGAACCACTTATTGTTACTTTAACTCTAATTGTTATGCATCTGTATGTAAGGAATATTTTTTGCTGTGTGGCACATGATATTCCTTGTTTTTCATGGCCGAGGCCATCAATGGCCCTTGCTTTAAAAATATTTGTGGTTTTTCACATTGAAATATTATTGATGTGTCATTCAACATTTATTGTTATTAAAAGTTGGTATTGTACTTATATATATGTAAACTCCTTATTTTATTATATTTTTGTGAATTTGAACTCATTTTAACGGTTTAAATTTAATAATTAAAGTATGACATGAGTATATACAAGTTATTTAATAAGTAAAACGAATGGTTATGACATACATGCATGCTTAATGCATACATTTTTTAGTTGATATTTAATTCATTAATTTTTATACTGCATATAAATAATGGTACTGATGTGACATATGGTATATGTTAGCTAATTGTGTGATAAAATATCATTGATAGGTTTTGAAGAAAAATATTGGACTTGATGACAAACAAGAATATTTTTATAATAATTAAAATATGGATATTTATTAAATATATTGCCACTTACTTATAATAAGTGAAAATAATTCATATATACATTTTTGCATATATCTTGACCTAGTAAACTTTTTATTAGTTTATTTCCCTAATAATAACCACCTAATGTGGTAACCAGAATAAAGTATATATTTTATATTAATGTACGCAATGATATGTACTCGTCTCTCCCATGTACGCAATGATATGTATTAGTCTCTCCCATCAACCTCATCCGATTTACGTCTTTTTGTCATAACTGCAATAACCTGTCTCTACATAATAATTGTAGTAACAATGAAGACGTTGTCTAAATACATGAAAATATTCTAGTGAAAGTACAATTTTTTATTTACATGCAATGTTCGAAGCGATAAATTTGTTGCAAGCTTAACCATGTAATCAACGATATAATACAAAAACCTGGATCAAAGTTAATTGTCTATGAATCAGACCCGTTGCACTAGGCAACAACGTTTCGTGAAAGGAATCTGAGTATTATCATTAGAAGAATTATGAAGTGAGGATTCGTATTTGGATATACAGGTTATATGGTTTGTACGAAGACTCGGAGAGAAGACTTTAAGATGGGACAGTTCAAAGTGATCAAAGTGAAAGAATTTGTTTTGACTTTAAGATGGGACAGCGTTCTATAAAATCTAGGTCAAAGTGATCACTACCTTGTTGTAGGGCCTCTGAGACGATTCTATTGCCTAGTAGAATCAATGTCGTTGAAGTACAACTCTGTATTTAAGTAAAAGAATTGGTTTTGACCTAGTTGGAGCAACAGAAAAACAGGTTGCATTTAGCCCCTGTTTAAGTAGCTTGCATTAATGGTCTTATCAGAGAAGCTGATATCATCTAACACTAATGTCATTTCTCTATAGTTCATAAAACTTCTCAGCATAATATTAATGACACAAAGAAAAACTGCCCACTCCTATCGCGATATACAAGACAAGAAATATTAGGCGACATTTATTTGACTAAAATATAAATATGTTATGGGCACGAAGTCAAGAATAATCTATATAATACTCTATAACTGAACTTTACAAACCCTTATGAAAAAAATAGGAAAATTGGACAAACAGTGTCAGCTTCACTTGTGTCATGTTGTGATTTAAAGAAAACGTCATTCAGTTTCCAATTAACATGATTGGTAGTTAACTACACACTATATTTAATGCATTTAATGCTTTTATGTATGTCATCTTCGCCAATTGACATGATGCCATAACACTTAGCATTGTCATAATTTGTTCTAAAATCTTATTGGTTGTATAGATCTCTTGGTGATAAGATCTGCGTCCAATCATCCACAGCCGGTCTATTTGAAAAACTTTTTTCCTTTGGTTTCGAGGATCACCATGGCTGACCTATAACCAAAAGTTAACTACAACACATCATAAAAAATTCATAGTAGTCACCACAATTAGGCCTAGCAAAATAGAGCCATAAAATAAAATCATAAGCCATCCATATGATAAAACCATTTTAAACAAATATACGGACTTATTATATAGAAGAATGTGAAGTACTTAATATTGTTGGCACTCAATTGATTTATTTTTCAATATAGATCAAAGTTAAACACAAAACGAGTGAAATCACAAAGTCTAATGAAATCAATAAAACCACTTATTTGGTGAGTAATCTACTAAAAATCAATTAATTTGTTTAATTTATGTTAATCAAAAAATTGAAGATCATACCTTCGAAGTACTCGGAGCATTTACCATCAAAAAGGAGTTATGTTTTGGTAACTTATGTTTGACATGACATTTAGTAACCGTTGTGGCGTTACTTTGAAAGTAAAAACTTATAGAAGGCGTTACATTTTATATAAAAAAACATTTATTTTGACCTTATCATGGCGTCATATTTTGGTAATATATAATTTCTTGCACAAAATTATATTTATGCTTTTGTAATTTTTTTCTTTCCCTTGCTATTTTTTGCTTACGAGAGAATTTCTCGTTATTTCCCTTTATTTGTACAATATTTTTGTGGCGAGTATATGAAATCATGAAAGTGAGGTTATATTTTTGTAACTTAAATTCCCACTAAAGCTTTTTATTATAGTAACACATGATATCTTGTAGAGAATTAATTTATAAAATTAACTGAAGTTAAATTTATTTAGAATAATATTAAAATATTTAAAAATAAATAAAATTAGAATTTAAATATTTATAATAACAATTTACAAATAGCCAGTGCGATGTACTGGTATAAAGCTTTGTTCTTTATCAAATTTATAATTGCATAACATGCCATAATTTATCCAGGATGAAAAAAATACTAAATGAAAACATACATATATTTTTTAAGATGATAACCTTTTCTTCTTCTTCTGGCTCACCAAATAATCTCTCTTAACATTTCCCATTAAAACATCTTTCTAAGCATCTTTCTAAGAAGTATGATTACAAAAGTTGAATGTAGTTTTTTAATCATGTGCTTGGTGGAATATAACCATTAAAAAAACTTTATGTGTTGGTGGAATATAACAGGGACATTACTTTGAAAATAAAAACCTATAGAAGGCCTTACTTTTTATATAAAAATATATATTTTGACCTTATCATGAGATCATATTTTGGTAATATATAATTTGTTGCACAAAATTATATTTTTATTTTTTTGTAAAAAAATGATTTCTATTTATTTGTACAATATTTTGGTAGCTTGTATTTGAATTCATGAAAATGAGGTTACATTTTGGTAACTTAAATTCTCACTAAAGTTTTATCATACTAACACATAATATTTTGTACAAAATTAAATTTTGATTACATTTATATTTTATGTAACATCTAAAATTTGTATACAGTGAAACAATATTATCTTCGGTATTACTTTACTTTTCATCTTAAAAATGACTACACAAATTGATTTTAGTACTTAAAGTAATAATTTGAGAAATTTAACTAATGTAAATTTTCTAATTTTATATTAAATTGAAAATTTTTTATGCAGAATTACTTCTACTCTTAATAATATTAACAATAATATTAAATATTATTATTATTATTATTATTTATTATTATTAATATTAATTGAAAGATTTGACATGTACACTCGAATCTAAATTTTGGTGCATAAAATTTGTTACTAATATATTTTTAATTGAGTGTCTACGTTCATGCATGTAATTCATTGATTTACTTATACTTGGACACATATTTAGATTGGATATTACATGGTAAGCCTTTGTAATATGATTTTAGTTATATATTTCAATTCACAATTTTGAGTCAATACAAAACTTGGAGTTTGTGATCTAGTAAATGTTTCTAATAAAATATATTTACCTTGGGCACTTGCACCAAATGAATTGTGGTATACATTTATATTTTTGTCTAGGTTCACTTTTAAAAAAAATAATTATGGGCGTAATGTTTATTCATTATTTTAATATAACTAGCTTTATAACAGTGCAATTCACACCCATGTTCTAAATTGAACTAGTTATTGTTACTTTAACTCTAATCTAATTGTAATGGATATGTTTATTCATTATTTTAATATAACTAGCTTTATAAGGCATCGTAATGGACATGTTTATTCATTATTTTAATATAACTAGGTTTATAAAGCTGTAATGCACATGCATGTTCTAAATTGAACCACTTATTATTACTTTAACTCTAATTGTTATGCATCTGTATGTAAGGAATATTTTTTGCTGTGTGGCACATGATATTCCTTGTTTTTCATGGCCGAGGCCATCAATGGCCCTTGCTTTAAAAATATTTGTGGTTTTTCACATTTAAATATTATTGATGTGTCATTCAATATTTATTGTTATTAAAAGTTGGTATTCTACTTATATACATGTAAACTCCTTATTTTATTATATTTTTGTGAATTTGAACTCATTTGAACCGTTTAAATTTAATAATTAAAGTATGACATGAGTATATACAAGTTATTTAATAAGTGAAAGGAATGGTTATGACATACATGTGGTAACCACAATAAAGTACATATTTTATATTAATGTACGGAATGATATGTACTCGTCTCTCCCATGTACGCAATGATATGTATTAGTCTCTCCCATCAACCTCATCCGATTTACGTCTTTTTGTCATAACTACAATAACCTGTCTCTACATGATAATTGTAGTAACAATGAAGACGTTGTTTAAATACATGAAAATATTCTAGTGAAAGTACAATTTTTTATTTACATGCAATGTTCGAAGCGATAAATTTGTTGCAAGCTTAACCATGTAATCAACGATATAATACAAAAACGTGGATCAAAGTTAATTGTCTATGAACCAGACCCGTTGCACTAGGCAACAACGTTTCGTGAAAGGAATCTGAGTATTATCATTAGAAGAATTATGAAGTGAGGATTCGTATTTGGATATACAGGTTATATGGTTTGTACGAAGACTCGGAGAGAAGACTTTAAGATGGGACAGTTCAAAGTGATCAAAGTGAAAGAATTTGTTTTGACTTTAAGATGGGACATCGTTCTATAAAATCTAGGTCAAAGTGATCACTACCTTGTTGTAGGGCCTCTGACACGATTCTATTGCCTAGTAGAATCAATGTCGTTGAAGTACAACTCTGTATCTAAGTAAAAGAATTGGTTTTGACCTAGTTGGAGCAACAGAAAAACAGGTTGCATTTAGCCCCTGTTTAAGTAGCTTGCATGAATGGTCTTATCAGAGAAGCTGATATCATCTAACACTAATGTCATTTCTCTATAGTTCATAAAACTTCTCAGCATAATATTAATGACACAAAGAAAAACTGCCCACTCCTATCGCGATATACAAGACAAGAAATATTAGGCGATATTTATTTGACTAAAATATAAATATGTTATGGGCACGAAGTCAAGAAGAATCTATATAATACTCTATAACTGAACTTTACAAACCCTTATGAAAAAAATAGGAAAATTGGACAAACAGTGTCAGCTTCACTTGTGTCATGTTGTGATTTAAAGAAAACGTCATTCAGTTTCCAATTAACATGATTGGTAGTTAACTACACACTATATTTAATGCATTTAATGCTTTTATGTATGTCATCTTCGCCAATTGACATGATGCCATAACACTTAGCATTGTCATAATTTGTTCTAAAATCTTATTGGTTGTATAGATCTCTTGGTGATAAGATCTGCGTCCAATCATCCACAGTTGGTCTATTTGAAAAACTTTTTTCCTTTGGTTTCGAGGATCACCATGGCTGACATATAACCAAAAGTTAACTACAACGCATCATAAAAAATTCATAGTAGTCAGCACAATTAGGCCTAGCAAAATAGAGCCATAAAATAAAATCATAAGCCACCCATATGACAAAACCATTTTAAACAAATATACGGACTTATTATATAGAAGAATGTGAAGTACTTAATATTGTTGGCACTCAATTGATTTATTTTTCAATATAGATCAAAGTTAAACACAAAACGAGTGAAATCACAAAGTCTAATGAAATCAATAAAACCACTTATTTGGTGAGTAATCTACTAAAAATGAATAAATTTGTTTAAGTTATGTTAATCAAAAAATTGAAGATCATACCTTTGAAGTACTCGGAGCATTTTCTTCATTGTTTATCAGATTTATATATAATTGCATTTTCTGTGTAAAAATACATGACATGACACAATTTAGCACATCTTATGTATGAAAAAAAACACTAAATATAAACATATATTTTATAGAAAGATGATAACCTTTTCTTCTTCTTCTTGCTCTCAAGGGTCTCCCCTTGCTCACCAAATAATCTCTCTAACATTTCCGATCAAAGCATCTTTCTAAGCATCTTTCTCAGAGGAATGATTACAAAATAGTTGTATGTATATTTTTAATCATGTGCTTGGTTGCTATAATATATAACCATCAAAAAGGAGTTATGTTTTGGTAACTTATGTTTGACATGACATTTAGTAACCGTTGTGGCGTTACTTTGAAAGTAAAAACTTATAGAAGGTGTTACATTTTATATAAAAACATGTATGCGTCATATTTTGGTAATATATAATTTCTTGCACAAAATTATATTTATGCTTTTGTAATTTTTTTTCTTTCCCTTGCTATTTTTTGCTTACGAGAGAATTTCTCGTTAATTCCCTTTATCTGTACAATATTTTTGTGGCCAGTATATGAAATCATGAAAGTGAGGTTATATTTTTGTAACTTAAATTCCCACTAAAGCTTTTTATTATAGTAACACGTGATATCTTGTAGAGAACTAAATTTTAATTACACTTATATTTTATGTAACATATAAAATTTGAATACTGTCAAAAAATATTATCTCCCATCTTACTTTACTTGTCATCTTAAAAATAACTACATAGATTCTTTCATCCATTTCACTAAGAACTTCACTTAAAGCTTGCTTTAAATAAGCATTCTTTTCTTTCAATTTCTTAACCTGGACCTGTAAATTTAAAATAGATGAAGATATATTTGAATTATACCTAATATTTTGTACCTCATCATTATCACTGGAGTTGTCCTCTAGTCCAGCAAAAACAAAGTTGAGCAACTTCATCTTCTGAATCAATCTCCACATCAGATTCATCATCACTCCAGGTAATTAATGCCTTCTTTTTGTTCTTCAGCTTGTAGCAGTCCTTTTTGAAGTGTCCTTTCTTTCCACACTCAAAACAAGTATCCTTGCTTTGATTCACTTTGACCTCCTTGCTCGGATTAGATTTGAAGTCCTTCTTCGGAAACTGTGACTTCATAGGTCGTTTGGAAACATTCCGTTTGGCAAGAAATTTATGAAACTTCTTTGTTAGAAGAGTAATCTCTTCATCAGAATCATCAGGAGACTCATCTGCATCTGCATTAAGTGCAAGAGTTTTTCTTACGAGGAGCTTCATCTTCTTCATCATATCTACGTAGCTGATTTTCGAATTCTTCCAATTCACTGAACAGTGTTAGAGTATCCATAGTCGAAAGCAGTGTTGAATCCTGCAGAATGGTAACCTTTGGAGCAAACTTCTTTGGCATTGCTCTGAGGATTTTCCTATTAATCTCAGATTGAGGAATGATCCTTTCCAGAAGTGAGATGGAGTTCATCAATGTCAGAAACCTCCCTTGAGCATCTCGCATGCTTTCATCTCTTTCCAACCTGAAACCTTCATAGTCACTCATTAGCATACTTAATTTTACTTCACGTACCTTAGACGTGCCTTCGTGGCTGACTTTGATCGTATCCCAAATCTGCTTGGCAGTAGTACATGCTGAAACTTTTCTTAATTCTGTAGCTACCATGCCATTGAGAAGTGAGTTCATAGCTTTAGCATTGGAATTCATTGCGTTCACTTCTTCGGGAGAGAGATCCTTGAGAGATTTTGGCTTCCCTTCTTTCATAGGAATTGTGAAACCGTTTTCTACAGCATCCCATTCAAATGCATCACGCTGGAGAAAGATTTTCATCCGAAACTTCCAGTCATTGTAGTTTTGAACACCATGAAGCAGTGGTGGAAAATTGTTTGAATACCTATCTGGTTGAGCCATGGATCGCTAGAAAAATAAACACTAAAAAGAGAATTAAATGCACCTGCTCTGATACCAAATGAAATTCGATGGCTCGATAGATAAAATAATATTCTAACTGTCAAGGCGAATGGGACAGTCTCTTATGCAAATGGGACAGTCCCTTTACAAATGAGACAGGGTATGGGACAGTCTCTTTTAACTGCAGAAAGTAAAATACTGAAATATAAATGCAGTAATAAAGAAATCAAACAATGCAGAACACCAAGAGTTTTCACTTGGTTCGGCCCCTACACCTAGTCTATGGCCTACATCCAAGTCCCCATGCTAACTAGCATAGAGAATGTATTATATCCACTTAAAACAAAGTACTTACAAACTTTCCTTGATTACAAATTTGGCCCACTTGAAAGAACCCTTTCCCTAGCACACAGCTACCTAGCACAAAGCTACTTGGCCTTCCTGTTGTAATCAACCTCCCACAACCCGGGACAAGTGATATAATACACGATTCAGTTACAAGAATGTAATATGAAATTTTACAACTCAAACTAAGTTTCTTGTTTTTCTGGATATGAATATCTCGGGTATGAAACAAGAAAATGGTTTCAGATGATGAAAGATTCTCGTGAAAGTGTTAGCTTCAAATCTGAAATGAAGAGTTGTATTTATAGGCAATGTTCTAACAGATTTATTTTCAAACACAAGATAAGTTTAGAAGATAAGTTTGTTTGAAAATATTTTGAATGAATCTTTGAAACTAATCTGTTAGTACGTTTGAAAGAAATAAATCAAGTAAAGATAAGGCTTGAGATATTTAAACATGATTCATCACATAAGGTGGTGAGTTTGTTTGAGATAAGGTTTGTGCAGATAAACAAGATTTACACAAAACCCTAACAAACCTAAACCTGAGAAATAGTCTCCTGGAAAATATGAACAAACTGCAATGCTTGAATCTCGGTTACTTGCATTCTGTTTATCTTCTGTTTATCTGCAATCTGGAAATCATCATAAACTTGAACATCTAACATACATATGGTATTTAGAAAAAAATAAATAAGTTATCCATGCAAGGATTTATGTGGATAAAGGTTATATGAATATTGTTTTAGTAATAACCAAATATTTTATAACACAGAATTGATGTACAATAATATTGTACTCTTGTATATGGTCATACCTTTGAAGTACTGAGCATTTTCTTCATTATATTATATCCTATATATAATTGGTGTAAGACAGTTAATATGGTATGTTTGTGTGGTTTGGTCGTCATGGCTAACACTCATTTAATGTGTCATATAAAACTCCCTCAACCGTACACGTAAAAATTTCATTTCAGAAGTGTCATATAAAACTTCCTCAACCCTACATATATGGTGAAAAAGTTAATTTTCACAATAAACTCTAATTATTTCTAATACATTTATAATAAGTAAATATTGACAATAAAGAGCAATTAATTTAAGTTAAAATATTATAATATTTCAAAATATGAATAAAACTAATAATTATATCATATATATAATTAGTGCAAACCACTTAAAATGGTATTCTTACATGGTTTGATGGTCACCGTCTATAAGGTCATTTCATAACTAAAACAGCTAGCGTCCTCACCCTCAAGTTCAAAGCACAACAAAAAAATCAATTATTTCTTTTAAAAAAACAGATGTACGTTGTTCAATAAAATTTATTCTAATCATTTATAATGTGTAATTATTTATAAAACACCCTAAAAATATTAAAAAACTATAAAATCAAACAAACATATATAAAGAACAAATATAAAAACAAAAATTGTACAAAAAAGTTACATCAAATAATTATTAATTCAGAAAGCAGAGAAGTTCAAAGTACAACAAAACAGAATAATATTTTAGAAAGAATGAAATAACTAAAAGATAAATAAAAGTATATGATAAAACTATAGACAAAATAATTTAAATATATAAATAAAAATTATCATTTTGAAACCATATAATCATTTCATAAATAAAACAATTTATCTTCCTCGCACACACTTTAAGTTGAAGTACCGGAGTTCAAAGTACAAAAAATTAATTAATTTTTTTATATAAAAAAAAGTAGATTGGCCAATAAACTCATAAAATAAAAATGTGGTTTATTGAATAAAACTCATCCTAATCATTTATAATATGTAATTATTTTAAATAAACCCCTAAACTAATATCAAAAAACTACATAAACGAACAAATATAAAGAACCCATAAACAAATATAAAAAAATGATAGAAACAAACAAACATATATAAAGAATAATTACTTAAAAAAAATAACAAAAATGCACAATTAAGTTATATCAATTAATTAATACATGAAGTTCAAAGTACAACAAAACAAAATAATATTTCAAGAAAAATGAAACAAATTACTAAAACAACCTCACTCAAGTTTAAGTTGAAGTACTTAAGTTCAAAGTAAAACTAATCCCATGAAATAAAAATATTGTTTTTTCAATTATACCAATTCTAATCATTTATAATATGTAATTATTTTATACAAAAATCCTAAACAAATATCAAAAAGCTATATAAACAAACAAACATAAAGAACAAATTTATAAATAAAAAAATATAAAAAAAATGTACAAATAAGTTATATCAATTAATTAATACATACAGAGTTCAAAGTACAAAAAAAAATATTTTTTAAAAAATAACAATAGTTTTCCTAATAAATTCAAGAAATAAAGATGTAATTTGTTTATAAAAATTCATTCTAATCATTTATTATATGTAATTACTTTAAATAAAAACCAAAAACAAATATTAAAAAGTTATAAAGGTAAAAGAACAAATAATAAGAACAAATACCTAAATAATGTACACATAAATTACATCAATTAATTATTACATGAGATATTACAACAAACAAACATTCCATTAAAAAAAACTTGAATTCACAAGACACATTGAGTATTTAATTACAAATTTTTTTATTAGAATCATATTTTAGGAAAAATGAAATAATTAAAAAGATAAATAAATGTATGAGATACAACTATAGACAAAATTATTTAAAAATATAAATAAAAAATATTATTTTGAAATCAAAACATAAAGTAAAATATAATAAGTATATTATAAGATACATTATTAATTTTAATTTATAAAATTAACTGAAGTTAAATTTATTTAGAATAATATTAAAATATTTAAAAATAAATAAAATTAGAATTAAAATATTTATAATAACAATTTACAAATAGCCAGTGGATGTACTGGTATAAAGCTTTGTTCTTTATCAAATTTATAATTGCATGACATGCCATAATTTATCCAGGATGAAAAAAATACTAAATGTAAACATACATATATTTTTTAAGATGATAATCTTTTCTTCTTCTTCTGGCTCACCAAATAATCTCTCTTAACATTTCCCATTAAAACATCTTTCTAAGCATCTTTCTAAGAAGTATGATTACAAAAGTTGAATGTAGTTTTTTAATCATGTGCTTGGTGGAATATAACCATTAAAAAAATTTTATGTGTTGGTGGAATATAACAGGGGCATTACTTTGAAAATAAAAACCTATAGAAGGCCTTACTTTTTATATAAAAATATATATTTTCAGCTTATCATGACATCATATTTTGGTAATATATAATTTGTTGCACAAAATTATATTTTTATTTTTTTGTAAAAAAATGATTTCTATTTATTTGTACAATATTTTGGTAGCTAGTATATGAATTCATGAAAATGAGGTTACATTTTGGTAACTTAAATTCTCACTAAAGCTTTATCATACTAACACATAATATTTTGTACAAAATTAAATTTTGATTACATTTATATTTTATGTAACATCTAAAATTTGTATACAGTGAAACAATATTATCTTCGGTATTACTTTACTTTTCATCTTAAAAATGACTACACAAATTGATTTTAGTACTTAAAGTAATAATTTGAGAAATTTAACTAATGTAAATTTTCTAATTTTATATTAAATTGAAAAAATTCTATGCAGAATTACTTCTACTCTTAATAATATTAACAATAATATTAAATATTATTATTATTATTATTATTTATTATTATTATTATTAATATTAATTGAAAGATATGACATGTACACTCGAATCTAAATTTTGGTGCATGAAATTTGTTACTAATATATTTTTAATTGAGTGTCTACGTTCATGCATGTAATTCATTGATTTGCTTATACTTGGACACATAATTAGATTGGATATTACATGGTAAGCCTTTGTAATATGATTTTAGTTATATATTTCAATTCACAATTTTGAGTCAATACAAAACTTGGAGTTTGTGATCTAGTAAATGTTTCTAATAAAATATATTTACCTTGGGCACTTGCACCAAATGAATTGTGGTATACATTTATATTTTTGTCTAGGTTCACTTTTAAAAAAACTAATTATGGGCCGTAATGTTTATTCATTATTTTAATATAACTAGCTTTAGAACAGTGCAATGCACACCCATGTTCTAAATTGAACTAGTTATTGTTACTTTAACTCTAATCTAATTGTAATTGATATGTTTATTCATTATTTTAATATAACTAGCTTTATAAGGCATCGTAATGGACATGTTTATTCATTATTTTAATATAACTAGGTTTATAAAGCTGCAATACACACGCATGTTCTAAATTGAACCACTTATTGTTACTTTAACTCTAATTGTTATGCATGTGTATGTAAGGAATATTTTTTGCTATGTGGCACATGATATTCCTTGTTTTTTATGGCCGAGGCCATCAATGGCCCTTGCTTTAAAAAATATTTGTGGTTTTTCACATTTAAATATTATTGATGTGTCATTCAACATTTATTGTTATTAAAAGTTGATATTGGACTTATATACATGTAAACTCCTTATTTTATTATATTTTTGTGAATTTGAACTCATTTGAACCGTTTAAATTTAATAATTAAAGTATGACATGAGTATATACAAGTTATTTAATAAGTGAAAGGAATGGTTATGACATACATGTGGTAACCAGAATAAAGTACATATTTTATATTAATGTACGCAATGATATGTACTCGTCTCTCCCATGTAGGCAATGATATGTATTAGTCTCTCCTATCAACCTCATCTGATTTACGTCTTTTTGTCATAACTGCAATAACCTGTCTTTACATGATAATTGTAGTAACAATGAAGACGTTGTCTAAATACATGAAAATATTCTAGTGAAAGTACAATTTTTTATTTACATGCAATGTTGGAAGCAATAAATTTGTTGCAAGCTTAACCATGTAATCAACGATATAATACAAAAACCTGGATCAAAGTTAATTGTCTATGAACCAGACCCGTTGCACTAGGCAACAACGTTTCGTGAAGGAATCTGAGTATTATCATTAGAAGAATTATGAAGTGAGGATTCGTATTTGGATATACAGGTTATATGGTTTGTACGAAGACTCGGAGAGAAGACTTTAAGATGGGACAGTTCAAAGTGATCAAAGTGAAAGAATTTGTTTTGACTTTAAGATGGGACAGCGTTCTATAAAATCTAGGTCAAAGTGATCACTACCTTGTTTTAGGGCCTCTGAGACGATTCTATTGCCTAGTGGAATCAATGTCGTTGAAGTACAACTCTGTATCTAAGTAAAAGAATTGGTTTTGACCTAGTTGGAGCAACAGAAAAACAGGTTGCATTTAGCCCCTGTTTAAGTAGCTTGCATGAATGGTCTTATCAGAGAAGCTGATATCATCTAACACTAATGTCATTTCTCTATAGTTCATAAAACTTCTCAGCATAATATTAATGACACAAAGAAAAACTGCCCACTCCTATCGCGATATACAAGACAAGAAATATTAGGCGACATTTATTTGACTAAAATATAAATATGTTATGGGCACGAAGTCAAGAAAAATCTATATAATACTCTATAACTGAACTTTACAAACCCTTATGAAAAAAATAGGAAAATTGGACAAACAGTGTCAGCTTCACTTGTGTCATGTTGTGATTTAAAGAAAACGTCATTCAGTTTCCAATTAACATGATTGGTAGTTAACTACACACTATATTTAATGCATTTAATGCTTTTATGTATGTCATCTTCGCCAATTGACATGATGCCATAACACTTAGCATTGTCATAATTTGTTCTAAAATCTTATTGGTTGTATAGATCTCTTGGTGATAAGATGTACGTCCAATCATCCACAGCCGGTCTATTTGAAAAACTTTTTTCCTGTGGTTTCGAGGATCACCATGGCTGACCTATAACCAAAAGTTAACTACAACATATCATAAAAAATTCATAGTAGTCAGCACAATTAGGCCTAGCAAAATAGAGCCATAAAATAAAATCATAAGCCACCCATATGATAAAACCATTTTAAACAAATATACGGACTTATTATATAGAAGAATGTGAAGTACTTAATATTGTTGGCACTCAATTGATTTATTTTTCAATATAGATCAAAGTTAAACACAAAACGAGTGAAATCACAAAGTCTAATGAAATCAATAAAACCACTTATTTGGTGAGTAATCTACTAAAACTCAATTAATTTGTTTAATTTATGTTAATCAAAAAATTGAAGATCATACCTTTGAAGTACTCAGAGCATTTTCTTCATTGTTTATCAGATTTATATATAATTGCATTTTCTGTGTAAAAATACATGACATGACACAATTTAGCACATCTTATGTATGAAAAAAACACTAAATATAAACATATATTTTATAGAAAGATGATAACCTTTTCTTCTTCTTCTTCTTGCTCTCAAGGGTCTCCCCTGGCTCATCAAATAATCTCTCTTAACATTTCGATCAAAGCATTTTTCTAAGCATCTTTCTCAGAGGAATGATTACAAAATAGTTGTATGTATTTTTTTAATCATGTGCTTGGTTGCTATAATATATAACCATCAAAAAGGAGTTATGTTTTGGTAACTTATGTTTGACATGACATTTAGTAACCGTTGTGGCGTTACTTTGAAAGTAAAAACTTATAGAAGGTGTTACATTTTATATAAAAAACATGTATTTTGACCTTATCATGGCGTCATATTTTGGTAATATATAATTTCTTGCTCAAAATTATATTTATGCTTTTGTAATTTTTTTTCTTTCCCTTGCTATTTTTTGCTTACGAGAGAATTTCTCGTTATTTCCCTTTATTTGTACAATATTTTTGTGGCCAGTATATGAAATCATGAAAGTGAGGTTATATTTTTGTAACTTAAATTCCCACTAAAGCTTTTTATTATAGTAACACATGATATCTTGTAGAGAATTAAATTTTGATTACAGTTATATTTTATTTAACATATAAAATTTGAATACGTCAAAAAATATTATCTCCCATCTTACTTTACTTGTCATCTTAAAAATAACTACATAGATTGATTTTAGTGCTTATAATTATAATTTTAGAAATTAAACTAACGTAAATTTTTAATCTTAAATAAAATGGAAAAAAGTCTAAGAAAATTTACTATTACTCTTAATAATATTAACAATAATATTAATTATTATTATTATTATTATCTTTATGAGGTTTAAGTGAAATTAAAAATTATAGAATATCGACATTTATTTTTAATTATCATGTGTTAGTCATTTGTTTAAATTACTACTTTGATAGTTATAATGTATATATTCTCGTTTTTAAATTTTAAACTTAAATAAAAAAAATATAAAGAACCCATAAACAAATATAAAAAAATGATAGAAACAAACAAACATATATAAAGAATAATTACATAAATAAAAAATAACAAAAATATACAATTAAGTTACATCAATTAATTAATATATGAAGTTTAAAGTACAACAAAACAAAATAATATTTCAAGAAAAATGAAACAAATTACTAAAACAACCTCACTCAAGTTTAAGTTGAAGTACTTAAGTTCAAAGTAAAACTAATCTCATGAAATAAAAATGTTGTTTTTTCAATTATACCAATTCTACTCATTTATAACACTTAGCATTGTCATAATTTGTTCTAAAATCTTATTGGTTGTATAGATCTCTTGGTGATAAGATGTACGTCCAATCATCCACAGCCGGTCTATTTGAAAAACTTTTTTCCTGTGGTTTCGAGGATCACCATGGCTGACCTATAACCAAAAGTTAACTACAACACATCATAAAAAATTCATAGTAGTCAGCACAATTAGGCCTAGCAAAATAGAGCCATAAAATAAAATCATAAGCCACCCATATGATAAAACCATTTTAAACAAATATACGGACTTATTATATAGAAGAATGTGAAGTACTTAATATTGTTGGCACTCAATTGATTTATTTTTCAATATAGATCAAAGTTAAACACAAAATGAGTGAAATCACAAAGTCTAATGAAATCAATAAAACCACTTATTTGGTGAGTAATCTACTAAAACTCAATTAATTTGTTTAATTTATGTTAATCAAAAAAGTGAAGATCATACCTTTGAAGTACTCAGAGCATTTTCTTCATTGTTTATCAGATTTATATATAATTGCATTTTCTGTGTAAAAATACATGACATGACACAATTTAGCACATCTTATGTATGAAAAAAACACTAAATATAAACATATATTTTATAGAAAGATGATAACCTTTTCTTCTTCTTCTTCTTGCTCTCAAGGGTCTCCCCTGGCTCACCAAATAATCTCTCTTAACATTTCGATCAAAGTATTTTTCTAAGCATCTTTCTGAAAGGAATGATTACAAAATAGTTGTATGTATTTTTTTAATCATGTGCTTGGTTGCTATAATATATAACCATCAAAAAGGAGTTATGTTTTGGTAACTTATGTTTGACATGACATTTAGTAACCGTTGTGGCGTTACTTTGAAAGTAAAAACTTATAGAAGGTGTTACATTTTATATAAAAAACATGTATTTTGACCTTATCATGGCGTCATATTTTGGTAATATATAATTTCTTGCACAAAATTATATTTATGCTTTTGTAATTTTTTTTCTTTCCCTTGCTATTTTTTGCTTACGAGAGAATTTCTCGTTATTTCCCTTTATTTGTACAATATTTTTGTGGCCAGTATATGAAATCATGAAAGTGAGGTTATATTTTTGTAACTTAAATTCCCACTAAAGCTTTTTATTATAGTAACACATGATATCTTGTAGAGAATTAAATTTTGATTACAGTTATATTTTATTTAACATATAAAATTTGAATAGGTCAAAAAATATTATCTCCCATCTTACTTTACTTGTCATCTTAAATTTAACTACATAGATTGATTTTAGTGCTTATAATTATAATTTTAGGAATTAAACTAACGTAAATTTTTAATCTTAAATAAAATTGAAAAAAGTCTAAGAAAATTTACTATTACTCTTAATAATATTAACAATAATATTAATTATTATTATTATTATCTTTATGAGGTTTAAGTGAAATTAAAAATTATAGAATATCGACATTTATTTTTAATTATCATGTTTTAGTCATTTGTTTAAATTACTACTTTGATAGTTATAATGTATATATTCTCGTTTTTAAATTTTAAACTTAAATAAAAAAATATAAAGAACCCATAAACAAATATAAAAAAATGATAGAAACAAACAAACATATATAAAGAATAATTACATAAATAAAAAATAACAAAAATACACAATTAAGTTACATCAATTAATTAATATATGAAGTTCAAAGTACAACAAAACAAAATAATATTTCAAGAAAAATGAAACAAATTACTAAAACAACCTCACTCAAGTTTAAGTTGAAGTACTTAAGTTCAAAGTAAAACTAATCTCATGAAATAAAAAAAGTTGTTTTTTCAATTATACCAATTCTACTCATTTATAACACTTAGCATTGTCATAATTTGTTCTAAAATCTTATTGGTTGTATAGATCTCTTGGTGATAAGATGTACGTCCAATCATCCACAGCCGGTCTATTTGAAAAACTTTTTTCCTGTGGTTTCGAGGATCACCATGGCTGACCTATAACCAAAAGTTAACTACAACACATCATAAAAAATTCATAGTAGTCAGCACAATTAGGCCTAGCAAAATAGAGCCATAAAATAAAATCATAAGCCACCCATATGATAAAACCATTTTAAACAAATATAGGGACTTATTATATAGAAGAATGTGAAGTACTTAATATTGTTGGCACTCAATTGATTTATTTTTCAATATAGATCAAAGTTAAACACAAAACGAGTGAAATCACAAAGTCTAATGAAATCAATAAAACCACTTATTTGGTGAGTAATCTACTAAAACTCAATTAATTTGTTTAATTTATGTTAATCAAAAAATTGAAGATCATACCTTTGAAGTACTCAGAGCATTTTCTTCATTGTTTATCAAATTTATATATAATTGCATTTTCTGTGTAAAAATACATATCATGACACAATTTAGCACATCTTATGTATGAAAAAAACACTAAATATAAACATATATTTTATAGAAAGATGATAACCTTTTCTTCTTCTTCTTCTTGCTCTCAAGGGTCTCCCCTGGCTCACCAAATAATCTCTCTTAACATTTCGATCAAAGTATTTTTCTAAGCATCTTTCTCAGAGGAATGATTACAAAATAGTTGTATGTATTTTTTTAATCATGTGCTTGGTTGCTATAATATATAACCATCAAAAAGGAGTTATGTTTTGGTAACTTATGTTTGACATGACATTTAGTAACCGTTGTGGCGTTACTTTGAAAGTAAAAACTTATAGAAGGTGTTACATTTTATATAAAAAACATGTATTTTGACCTTATCATGGCGTCATATTTTGGTAATATATAATTTCTTGCACAAAATTATATTTATGCTTTTGTAATTTTTTTTCTTTCCCTTGCTATTTTTTGCTTACGAGAGAATTTCTCGTTATTTCCCTTTATTTGTACAATATTTTTGTGGCCAGTATATGAAATCATGAAAGTGAGGTTATATTTTTGTAACTTAAATTCCCACTAAAGCTTTTTATTATAGTAACACATGATATCTTGTAGAGAATTAAATTTTGATTACAGTTATATTTTATGTAACATATAAAATTTGAATACGTCAAAAAATATTATCTCCCATCTTACTTTATTTGTCATCTTAAAAATAACTACATAGATTGATTTTAGTGCTTATAATTATAATTTTAGAAATTAAACTAACTTAAATTTTTAATCTTAAATAAAATTGAAAAAAGTCTAAGAAAATTTACTATTACTCTTAATAATATTAGCAGTAATATTAATTATTATTATTATTATTATTAATTATTATTAATATTAATTGAAAGGTATGATGTGTAAACTCCCATCTAAATTTTGGTACATGAAATTCGTTACTAATCTATTTTTAAGTGAATGTCTGCATTTTTTAATTTGCTTATAATTCAATGATAAATATACAACTCTTGCCCACTATTTTTACACTATTTTCAACACTTGACACTAGTATTAACTAGTAATTATTTTTAATATGATTTTGACTTATATATTTAATTTCACAATTTTTAATTAATACAAAACTTGGAGTTTTTGATCTAGTAAATGTTTCTAATAAAATATATTTACTTTGCACTCTTGTACCAAATGAATTAGTGTGTACATTTATATTTTGGTCTAAGTTCACTTTTATAAAAAAACAATTATAGGCAGTAAATTGGTGATGTTAATTGTCCGAGTTATTGTTACTTTAACTCTAATTGTTTTGGTTTCTGTATGTAAGGAGTAATGAATAATTTTTGCTCTGGCATTGGTCAATATTCAAATATTTTTGTATGTTCTCCAAGATTTGACATTAAACTTTAATCACATGATATTCCTTATTTGACATTAAACTTAAATTACATTATATTCCTTATTTTTCTCATGGCTGAGGGCTATCCATGGCCTTTGCTTTAAAAATATTTGCAGTTTTTAACATTTAATTTTTATTTGAATTTAAGTCTTTAATATTTTTTATTGTTGACCATAATTATTTTTCCAGTCCCTTGTTCAATATCTCTTCATATGTTCAAGAGATTGCATGGTCATGTTTGACTGCAATATAATATTAGTATGTTTTTTTGCCTATAATTATTGCTACACTGGCAAGGTTTTGCATTTGCAATGCATAATTAGAAGCAGATACCCAGTGAAATCAGCAGTTAAACATAGTGTGTGTTAGTTTGTTAAAAATATGTGATCTTGTGTTAAAAAATAATATTGAAGAGTCATTAAACACTAATTGTTATTAAAAGTTTGTATTGTACTTATATACATATAAACCCCTTATTTTACTATATTTTTGTGAATTTGAACTCATTTGAACCATTTAAATATAGTAATAAAAGTATAAAATTAGTATACACAAGTTATTTAATAAGACAAAGCAAGACATACATGCATGCTTAGTCCATACATTTTTTAGTTGACATCTTTTTTAATATTTAATTCATAAATTTTTATACTGCATCTAAATAATGGTACCAATGTGATATATGGTATATGTTACCGAATTGTGTGATAAAATATGAGCTATTTTGAAGGAAATATTAAATTTGATGACAAAAAAAATATTTTTATAATAATTAAAATAAATATAATTATTTAGTATATTGTTACGTATAATAAGAGAAAATAATTGATATATACATTCTTGGATATATGGTCACCTAGTAAACATGTTATTTACATCTTTTTGTCATAACTGCAATAACCTCTGTCTAGTTGATAATTGTAGTAACAATGAAGACTTTGTATAAATAATAATTATAATAACCATTTATATATAATAATTAAAGTATGACATGAGTATATACAATTTATTTAATAAGATAAATGAATGGTCATGATCCATATATTTTTTAGTTTACATTTTTTTAATATTTAATTTAGAAATTTTATAGTGCATCTAAATAATGGTACCAATATGACATACTGTATATGTTGCCAATTATTTGATCAAATATCATTAATAGGTTTTAAAGAAAAATATCAAATTTGATGACAAATAACAATATTTTTATAATAATTAAAATATGTATAATTAATAAATATATTGTCAATTACTTATAGTAGGAGAAAATAATTGATATATACACTTTTTGGTATAAAACCACTAATATGGTAACAAAAAAAAGTATTTATTTTATGTTAATATGTATTATCTCTATCCATCTCTCCCATCAACCTCATCCCATTTACATCTTTTTGTCATATATGCAATAACCTCTGTCTAGATGATTTCTCATCTTTTATCTTCCCTTTCCTCAGCATTACAAGTCACCAATAATTCTCCACAGTATTGAGTTGGGTTATATAATACACTCACAACTATTATAGAAAAACAACTAATGATAGAACTATTTTTCCACGGTATTCATTTGTCCAGCATCTGCAAACTTCACAATATAAAAATGGTAAACAACGAAATGGAAGGGAAAAATGGATAACTAATAGGAGGTTATTATATTCTTGTAGTTTAGAGTCACGTGTTATAACCCTTTCATAAGTAGTGTATGGGAAACTTAGTATCCATCTTGGTAAGATATACTTCTCAAGAATTGTCTTCATGAAAAATTTTTGTTTCATAAGATATAACACGCACAGCAGCCCTGCATTTTCAAACTTTGCACAAGTACACACAAAATTGAAATCTGATGTATTAACATCAACCATGTATGATACAAGTTTATTTTTATAGTCAAAGGTCACTTCATAAGTTAAATTCTCTCCCTCTCCTTTAACATTTTTATGCCGAAAATAAAATAATAATCTAAATTCTTCTATAAACTTTTTGAAAACCAATCTGGTACAAACCTGTATAAGCCTCAACCGGATACATCTCCGCAAAGTTGGGTTTAATTGTCATACAAATAAAATCTTCTTTCTCTTCCTTATTATGCCCATCATCTGATCAATAAATTCGGACAATGCAGTAGAACTATGAACAAATCCGTCAAAAAAGACACTCATACTCTCGCTTCTTTTAATGGATTTCATACCTACAATAGTTATAAATATTGTTTGATTCATACTTAACAAATAAAAGTAGCAGCATGAGCAAATAAACATCTTGTACGAAAAGAAAGATATGGCTCAAAATATGAAGACTATAAAAAGATACATAAATATAGAGGTACTTGCAAAAAAGGTTTTTCCTAAATTAACTCGCACCCAATGATGCCTTTGCACATGCATGGTCTCTAACCATCTCCAATATTTCTTTTCGCTTTTTTGTTTCTCTGTCAGAGGCTCTTCAAAATAGTGTTGGTATTTGTCATTAATCATAGTCCAACATATTTTTGATTCTTCGATGCTTCTACTTTTTTGTGATCATTTAGAGTAGATTTCATCAAATTCTGGATTATACGAAAATCAAAGTGAACGAATATGTTCATCCTCCTGTAGTCCAAGATGCCACTTACAAAATCTATGATGTGTATACGGAAAAACCTTTTTAATTGCACTACAGATAGCTGGATCTTGTTTCGTAATAATTGCACCTACATTTCAACCAATTTTCAAATAACCAAATAAAAGTATCTTCACGCTCATCCACCAAAAGGGCACAACCAAACAAAGTGGATTACATACGATGATTTACACCCATAAATTGTGCAAACGGCATTGAAAAACTATTAGTTTTGTACGTCATGTCAAACACAACAACATCGTCAAATAACATATATGAATTCCTCGCTCTTCCATCTGCCCATAAAATGCTTCTACAAACTTGATTCTCATCAATTTCTATTGCATAATAAAATTGAGAATCTTGTGCTTGTCTCTCCAAACTTTTTTATAACTACACCGCACTTTCTCCCAATATTACTTTTTCGGCTAATTCTCAGATGATCACTAACTTGTTGTAGAGTAATTTTATTTGATGGCTGACCAGATCCATTCAGCAAACGAGAAATTTTAGCTGGCCTAATTTCTCATCTATGATATTCTTCTATGGTCATCTTGGTCTGTTCTTTATGATGTGAACGTAAATACACCTTCTTTTTTGGAGAATCCTTTTTTGGAGAATCAATCATTGGATGTGTATGTGTTTTATAAAAACTGCTAATGCACCAAGTTCCTCCATTAGTTTGATGAATATTCATATGAGCCTTACAAAATTCTCTTGTTTCTCTCTTTCGTTTTACTTCCCTCCCCAACTCTCGTTTATCAGGCCCTTTAAAGCCCTTTTTGTTACACACGAAATATCTCTTTATAACCGTACCATCTTGGAATTTAGTAAATGAATATTTTCGTGTAGCAAATCCTTGTTTCAAAGAAAAAATCTTATAAAAATCGTAAGCTACTTCACTAGTAAGAAATTCCATACCAATTTGAGGCACTTATGAATCAACATGACAGCCTTCATCTGTGATAGAATCTGGTTCCTGAATACTGTTGTGTGATTCATCTTCAAAATCTTCATAATGTGATAACTGCTATTTTTCCTCAGGCTCGTATATACACCGACTATGTTCATCGTTCTCCATTGATTTAATGAAAAAAAATCCTAATTTTAGGATTGGACTAAGACATGACTGGTGAATTTGGATTTTAAGGGAGTACGGTTTTGGATTTCGAGGGAGGGAGAGACGTGAGGTTAGAGACGTGTTTATGAATTAATTGATGAAACATATGTATATACTGAAAGACGTCCTATTTTTATAACCTTAGGGGACAAACTTAAGATTGTCCTCATGCCCCGTTTTCTCTTCTATATAATCCTTACTAGTTTTTTTTCTCTTTGTACACTGACTCTCCTACTAGGTCCGTTCTTCTTCATTCTATATTTTATAATATTACATGCATGTTTTACTATGTGACTTGTATATACAATTAAATGCTCCCCTGTTTCATGTATATACGTTTTGACACTCTTGATTTCTTTCCATGCTATTTAAGTGTATGTGGGATGGTAAAAGGCCTTGGCTACATAGCTATGATTAAAGAGCTTATTTTATTGTTATTTTATAGGTGTTTATAAGTTTTTTTTATCTATCTAATTTTGGTAATTATTTTCTAATGTAATCACATCAACAAATTTTAGTTATTAATTTCACATGAGTTATGTCATAGTTTTATGCAAGGTAAACATGATATAGTTCTTTTTACAAATGTACATTCATATTTTTATGTTATATATAATTAAAAATAGTTTTTGCATATTGAGAAAATTTGAATTTGCTGGAATTAGTTTTAGACTGGAAATCACATGGTATACTTGTTGTTAAGATACTTTACACCTTTTCTCTTCCACTAAATGATTTATGCACTTATCCCTCATGTACTATTATTATTATTATTATTATTATTATTATTATTATTATTATTATTATTATTATTATTATTATTATTATTATTATTATTATTATTATATTTGAGGTATAATGTGATTAAGAAGTTATTGTGTTTTTTATAAGTAATATAATTTTTTGTGTACATAAGTATATGCTAGCTTGTATTTATAAGTCCAAGAAGTTTACTTAGGTGTTTTATTTATTTATTTTTCCCTTGTTGTCCTAATGAACACTTAGCATAATTGTTGTATAATTTTATCATTAGCTGACCTTTGCACTTACAATATGTGGGGACATACTGACTATGCCCTCATCTTATGTAAATGTCATTTTTAAAATAGTTGGTATTATATATTAGTTATATTTTGTTTCATCTATTTAAATTAGGATTTATTTGGCACTTATATTTGGATTCATTGAAGTGACTGAGGTAACTTAATTCTTCATACTTTACTTTATTTTTAAAATATTTAATATATTTTTGCACTGTTTTTATATAAAAATTTATGGATTAAGTAGAGTGTTTTAGATACAAGAATTCACTTGTAAACCAATTAGTGATTGCTTATAGTTCCGGAATACCTTAGGGAGTGCTAATTATGATGCATTGGCGAGGGCACAAACCTATAACACCTTTGTAAGGTGCCCCATTATTGACAGAAATCATGAACTTTTGATACTGTGTTAGCAGGTATTTGTGGCTTAGCTAGCTGTAGAATTATGTTATATTTTATGTCATATGAATTTTCGGATAATAATTTTGGTTTTATAAAATTAAGATACTTGATCCACTAGTTTAGAATTATTTTATTGTTGGGCTCTTTAGCTCATTACTTTCAGGTGCTTAGCTTTTGGCACATGTTAAAGTTGAACTTGCTTTGGAATAATGTTTTAGTGATTGTGTTTGTATTCGAGGCACGTCTCTCAAAATTTGCTATATAATGCTATTTATGTTTGGAAATAAAAAATTGTGTAGGCTTATTTGAGACTTATGGTAAGCATTAATAAAATTTGTAGTTTTAGTTTGATATTTAGGTATAATTTATTGTTTAAAAAAAGTCTGGGTATTAGAGTTGGTATTCAGAGCCTAGATGGTATTGAGAGCCTAGGTTACCTTACTTTAGACTGGGCTTGACCTGTGAGTAGTGATGCTTGACCTAAGTTATCATGTATGTGCATGCGGTGGCGTGTGAGTTTAGTTGGGTGTGTTATAAAAAAATTACTTCTATTTTTGGTTTGTGTTTCTTGACACTGAAATATTTTTGGTATATTTAAATATGTTTTGCATGTTTAAATTTTGAGAGCAAATTTTTTTAAGGAGGGTAGAAAGTAATATCCGAGATTTTTATATTAAAATATTTTGTATTTTATATATTGATATTAATTGTTCTTGTAAATTATAAAATTTATTTGATAGAGTTATATGTTTTGAAAATTAAAATAATTATATTTAAAAATAATAATTAACTTTTGTTTTAATTTTTAAGTTTGTTGTTATTAGTGGGTAAAAAGTAGCAGTGCTCATAAGACGTGTTCACTGAAAGCGGGTATGAATTTCAAATGCTGGGTGAGTACAGTAAATTAGGAAATAAGTTCAACCAATAGTTCTATATAATCCTTACTAATTTTATTTTTCTCTTTGTACAGTGACTCTTGTACTAGGTAGGTTCTACTTCATTCTATATTTTATAATATTACATGTATTTTCACTCTCTGACTTGTATATACAATTAAGTGCTCCCATATGAATGTATATATGTTTTGACACTGCTAATTTCTTTCCATGCTATTTAAGTCTATGTGCCAGAGTTAGAGGTCTTGCCTACAGACCTACCATTAAACACCTTATTTTACTTGTTATTTTATAGGTGTTTATAAGTTTTGTTATCTATGTGCTAGTTTTGGTAATTATTTTCTAATGTAATCACATCAACAAATTTTAGTTATTAATTTCACATGAGTTATGTCATAGTATTTTGTACATAAATATTTGTATGTAATTACATTTTATGCAAGGTAAACGTGAGAAAATTCTTTTTACAAATGTATATTAATATATTTATGTTATAAATAATTAAAAATAGTTTTTGCATATTATGAAAAATTGAATTTTTTGGAATGGTATATTTGTTGTTAAGATACTTTACACCTTTCCTCTCTCACTAAATGATTTATGCACTTGTCCCTCATGTATTATTATTATTATTATTATGTCTATTATTATTATTATTATAATAATAATAATTATTATTATTATTATTGTTATTATTATTATTATTATATTTCAGGAATAATGTGATTATACAAATAATGTGTTTTTCATAAGTTATATATATTTTTATATACATAAGTATATGTTAATATTTATAAGTTTAAAAAGTTTACTTACATGTTTTATTTATTTATTTTTCCCTTATTGTCAGCATGAACATTTAGTATAATTTAGTATAAGGGTTGTATAATTTTATCATTAGTGACCTTTACACTGAGAATACATGTGTGGACAAAGTTATTATGCCTCATCTTATATACATGTCATTTTTAAAATAATTGGTATTATATATTAATTATATTTTGCTTCATCTATTTAAATTAGGATTATTTGGCATTATATTTGGATTCATTCAAGTGACTGAGGTAAGTTAACTCTTAACACTTTACTTTATTTTAAAATCTTTAAAATATTTTTGTGCATATAGTTTGGGAAGTTGCTTTTTATACTTAGAGAATGCAAGGGCACACACTTATGATACCTTCGTAAGGAAAATTATAAAACTGTGTCACCTGGCCCCAGCTGTTTCTTGCTGGGCTCTTTGGTTAATTACTTACAAATTCCAAGGACTAGCTTAGTTTGGAATAATATTTTAGTGATTATGTTTATATAGGAACGCTCTCAAGATTTGCTATATAATGCTATTTATGTTTGAGATTAAAAAATTGCCTATGCTTATTTGAGACTTATTAGAAACATGAATAAAATTTGTAGTTTTAGTTTGATATTTAAGTATATTTTATTCTCTAAAAAAAGTCGGGGTATTTCATATTCAGACATAAATATAATAAAATTAAGTGTTTTTATGAGGTTTAAGTGAAATTAAAAATTATAGAATATCGACATTTATTTTTAATTATCATGTGTTAGTCATTTGTTTAAATTACTACTTTGATAGTTATAATATATATATTCTCGTTTTTAAATTTTAAACTTAAATAAAAAAATATAAAGAACCCATAAACAAATATAAAAAAATGATAGAAACAAACAAACATATATAAAGAATAATTACATAAATAAAAAATAACAAAAATACACAATTAAGTTACATCAATTAATTAATATATGAAGTTCAAAGTACAACAAAACAAAATAATATTTAAAGAAAAATGAAACAAATTACTAAAACAACCTCACTCAAGTTTAAGTTGAAGTACTTAAGTTCAAAGTAAAACTAATCTCATGAAATAAAAATGTGGTTTTTTCAATTATACCAATTCTACTCATTTATAATATGTAATTATTTTATACAAAAATCCTAAACAAATATCAAAAAGCTATATAAACAAACAAACATAAAGAACAAATTTATAAATAAAAAAATATAAAAAAATGTACAAATAAGTTATATCAATTAATTAATACATACAGAGTTCATAGTAAAAAAAATTATTTTAAAAAAAACAATAGTCTTCCTAATAAATTCAAGAAATAAAGATGTAATTTGTTTATAAAAAATCATTCTAATCATTTATTATATGTAATTACTTTAAATAAAAACAAAAAACAAATATTAAAAAGTTATAAAGACAAAAGAACAAATAATAAGAACAAATACCTAAATAATGTACACATAAATTACATCAATTAATTATTACATGAGATATTACAACAAACAAACATTCCATTAAAAAAAACTTGAATTCACAAGACACACATTGAGTATTTAATTACAAATTTTTTTATTAGAATCATATTTTAGGAAAAATTAAATAACTAAAAAGATAAATAAATGTATGAGATACAACTATAGACAAAATTATTTAAAAATATAAAGAACAAATATTATTTTGAAGTATATTATAAGATACATTATTAATTTTAATTTATAAAATTAACTGAAGTTAAATTTATTTAGAATAATATTAAAATATTTAAAAATAAATAAAATTAGAATTTAAATATTTATAATAACAATTTACAAATAGTCAGTGCGATGTACTGGTATAAAGCTTTGTTATTTATCAAATTTATAATTGCATGACATGCCATAATTTATCCAGGATGAAAAAAATACTAAATATAAACATACATATATTTTTTAAGATGATAACCTTTTCTTCTTCTTCTGGCTCACCAAATAATCTCTCTTAACATTTTCCATTAAAACATCTTTCTAAGCATCTTTCTAAGAAGTATGATTACAAAAGTTGGATGTAGTTTTTTAATCATGTGCTTGATGGAATATAACCATTAAAAAACTTTATGTGTTGGTGGAATATAACAAGGGCATTACTTTGAAAATAAAAACCTATAGAAGGCCTTACTTTTTATATAAAAATATATATTTTGACCTTATGATGACATCATATTTTGGTAATATATAATTTGTTGCACAAAATTATATTTTTATTTTTTTATAAAAAAATGATTTCTATTTATTTGTACAATATTTTGGTAGCTAGTATATGAATTCATGAAAATGAGGTTACATTTTGGTAACTTAAATTCTCACTAAAGCTTTATCATACTAACACATAATATTTTGTACAAAATTAAATTTTGATTACATTTATATTTTATGTAACATCTAAAATTTGTATACAGTGAAACAATATTATCTTCGGTATTACTTTATTTTTCATCTTAAAAATGACTACATAAATTGATTTTAGTACTTAAAGTAATAATTTGAGAAATTTAACTAATGTAAATTTTCTAATTTTATATTAAATTGAAAAAATTCTATGCAGAATTACTTCTACTCTTAATAATATTAACAATAATATTAAATATTATTATTATTATTATTATTTATTATTATTATTAATATTAATTGAAAGATATGACATGTACACTCGAATCTAAATTTTGGTGCATGAAATTTGTTACTAATATATTTTTAATTGAGTGTCTACGTTCATGCATGTAATTCATTGATTTTCTTATACTTGGACACATATTTAGATTGGATATTACATGGTAAGCCTTTGTAATATGAATTTAGTTATATATTTCAATTCATAATTTTGAGTCAATACAAAACTTGGAGTTTGTGATCTAGTAAATGTTTCTAATAAAATATATTTACCTTGGGCACTTGCACCAAATGAATTTTGGTATACATTTATATTTTTGTCTAGGTTCACTTTTAAAAAAAAATAATTATGGGCCGTAATGTTTATTCATTATTTTAATATAACTAGCTTTATAACAGTGCAATGCACACCCTTGTTCTAAATTGAACTAGTTATTGTTACTTTAACTCTAATCTAATTGTAATGGATATGTTTATTCATTATTTTTATATAACTAGCTTTATAAGGCATCGTAATGGACATGTTTATTAATTATTTTAATATAACTAGGTTTATAAAGCTGCAATGCACAGGCATGTTCTAAATTGAACCACTTATTGTTACTTTAACTCTAATTGTTATGCATCTGTATGTAAGGAATATTTTTTGCGGTGTGGCACATGATATTCCTTGTTTTTCATGGCCGAGGCCATCAATGGCCCTTGCTTTAAAAATATTTGTGGTTTTTCACATTGAAATATTATTGATGTGTCATTCAACATTTATTGTTATTAAAAGTTGGTATTGTACTTATATACATGTAAACTCCTTATTTTATTATATTTTTGTGAATTTGAACTCATTTTAACCGTTTAAATTTAATAATTAAAGTATGACATGAGTATATACAAGTTATTTAATAAGTGAAACGAATGGTTATGACATACATGCATGCTTAATGCATACATTTTTTAGTTGATATTTAATTCATTAATTTTTATACTGCATATAAATAATGGTACTGATGTGACATATGGTATATGTTAGCTAATTGTGTGATAAAATATCATTGATAGGTTTTGAAGAAAAATATTGGACTTGATGACAAACAACAATATTTTTATAATAATTAAAATATGGATATTTATTAAATATATTGCCACTTACTTATAATAAGTGAAAATAATTCATATATACATTTTTGCATATATCTTGACCTAGTAAACTTTTTATTAGTTTATTTCCCTAATAATAACCACCTAATGTGGTAACCAGAATAAAGTATATATTTATATTAATGTACGCAATGATATGTACTCGTCTCTCCCATGTACGCAATGATATGTATTAGTCTCTCCCATCAACCTCATCCGATTTACGTCTTTTTGTCATAACTGCAATAACCTGTCTCTACATAATAATTGTAGTAACAATGAAGACGTTGTCTAAATACATAAAAATATTCTAGTGAAAGTACAATTTTTTATTTACATGCAATGTTCGAAGCGATAAATTTGTTGCAAGCTTAACCATGTAATCAACGATATAATACAAAAACCTGGATCAAAGTTAATTGTCTATGAACCAGACCCGTTGCACTAGGCAACAACATTTCGTGAAAGGAATCTGAGTATTATCATTAGAAGAATTATGAAGTGAGGATTCGTATTTGGATATACAGGTTATATGGTTTGTACGAAGATTCGGAGAGAAGACTTTAAGATGGGACAGTTCAAAGTGATCAAAGTGAAAGAATTTGTTTTGACTTTAAGATGGGACAGCGTTCTATAAAATCTAGGTCAAAGTGATCACTACCTTGTTGTAGGGCCTCTGAGACGATTCTATTGCCTAGTAGAATCAATGTCGTTGAAGTACAACTCTGTATTTAAGTAAAAGAATTGGTTTTGACCTAGTTGGAGCAACAGAAAAACAGGTTGCATTTAGCCCCTGTTTAAGTAGCTTGCATTAATGGTCTTATCAGAGAAGCTGATATCATCTAACACTAATGTCATTTCTCTATAGTTCATAAAACTTCTCAGCATAATATTAATGACACAAAGAAAAACTGCCCACTCCTATCGCGATATACAAGACAAGAAATATTAGGCGACATTTATTTGACTAAAATATAATATGTTATGGGCACGAAGTCAAGAATAATCTATATAATACTCTATAACTGAACTTTACAAACCCTTATGAAAAAAATAGGAAAATTGGACAAACAGTGTCAGCTTCACTTGTGTCATGTTGTGATTTAAAGAAAACGTCATTCAGTTTCCAATTAACATGATTGGTAGTTAACTACACACTATATTTAATGCATTTAATGCTTTTATGTATGTCATCTTCGCCAATTGACATGATGCCATAATACTTAGCATTGTCATAATTTGTTCTAAAATCTTATTGGTTGTATAGATCTCTTGGTGATAAGATCTGCGTCCAATCATCCACAGCCGGTCTATTTGAAAAACTTTTTTCCTTTGGTTTCGAGGATCACCATGGCTGACCTATAACCAAAAGTTAACTACAACACATCATAAAAAATTCATAGTAGTCAGCACAATTAGGTCTAGCAAAATAGAGCCATAAAATAAAATCATAAGCCATCCATATGATAAAACCATTTTAAACAAATATACGGACTTATTATATAGAAGAATGTGAAGTACTTAATATTGTTGGCACTCAATTGATTTATTTTTCAATATAGATCAAAGTTAAACACAAAACGAGTGAAATCACAAAGTCTAATGAAATCAATAAAACCACTTATTTGGTGAGTAATCTACTAAAAATCAAATAATTTGTTTAATTTATGTTAATCAAAAAATTGAAGATCATACCTTTGAAGTACTCGGAGCATTTACCATCAAAAAGGAGTTATGTTTTGGTAACTTATGTTTGACATGACATTTAGTAACCGTTGTGGCGTTACTTTGAAAGTAAAAACTTATAGAAGGCGTTACATTTTATATAAAAAAACATTTATTTTGACCTTATTATGGCGTCATATTTTGGTAATATATAATTTCTTGCACAAAATTATATTTATGCTTTTGTAATTTTTTTCTTTCCCTTGCTATTTTTTGCTTACGAGAGAATTTCTCGTTATTTCCCTTTATTTGTACAATATTTTTGTGGCCAGTATATGAAATCATGAAAGTGAGGTTATATTTTTGTAACTTAAATTCCCAATAAAGCTTTTTATTATAGTAACACATGATATCTTGTAGAGAATTAATTTATAAAATTAACTGAAGTTAAATTTATTTAGAATAATATTAAAATATTTAAAAATAAATAAAATTAGAATTTAAATATTTATAATAACAATTTACAAATAGCCAGTGCGATGTACTGGTATAAAGCTTTGTTCTTTATCAAATTTATAATTGCATGACATGCCATAATTTATCCAGGATGAAAAAAATACTAAATGTAAACATACATATATTTTTTAAGATGATAACCTTTTCTTCTTCTTCTGGCTCACCAAATAATCTCTCTTAACATTTCCCATTAAAACATCTTTCTAAGCATCTTTCTAAGAAGTATGATTACAAAAGTTGAATGTAGTTTTTTAATCATGTGCTTGGTGGAATATAACCATTAAAAAAACTTTATGTGTTGGTGGAATATAACAGGGACATTACTTTGAAAATAAAAACCTATAGAAGGCCTTATTTTTTATATAAAAATATATATTTTGACCTTATCATGACATCATATTTTGGTAATATATAATTTGTTGCACAAAATTATATTTTTATTTTTTTGTAAAAAAATGATTTCTATTTATTTGTACAATATTTTGGTAGCTTGTATTTGAATTCATGAAAATGAGGTTACATTTTGGTAACTTAAATTCTCACTAAAGCTTTATCATACTAACACATAATATTTTGTACAAAATTAAATTTTGATTACATTTATATTTTATGTAACATCTAAAATTTGTATAGAGTGAAACAATATTATCTTCGGTATTACTTTACTTTTCATCTTAAAAATGACTACACAAATTGATTTTAGTACTTAAAGTAATAATTTGAGAAATTTAACTAATGTAAATTTTCTAATTTTATATTAAATTGAAATTTTTTTATGCAGAATTACTTCTACTCTTAATAATATTAACAATAATATTAAATATTATTATTATTATTATTATTTATTATTATTAATATTAATTGAAAGATTTGACATGTACACTCGAATCTAAATTTTGGTGCATGAAATTTGTTACTAATATATTTTTAATTGAGTGTCTACGTTCATGCATGTAATTCGTTGATTTACTTATACTTGGACACATATTTAGATTGGCTATTACATGGTAAGCCTTTGTAATATGATTTTAGTTATATATTTCAATTCACAATTTTGAGTCAATACAAAACTTGGAGTTTGTGATCTACTAAATGTTTCTAATAAAATATATTTACCTTGGGCACTTGCACCAAATGAATTGTGGTATACATTTATATTTTTGTCTAGGTTCACTTTTAAAAAAAATAATTATGGGCCGTAATGTTTATTCATTATTTTAATATAACTAGCTTTATAACAGTGCAATGCACACCCATGTTCTAAATTGAACTAGTTATTGTTACTTTAACTCTAATCTAATTGTAATGGATATGTTTATTCATTATTTTAATATAACTAGCTTTATAAGGCATCGTAATGGACATGTTTATTCATTATTTTAATATAACTAGGTTTATAAACCTGTAATGCACATGCATGTTCTAAATTGAACCACTTATTATTACTTTAACTCTAATTGTTATGCATCTGTATGTAAGGAATATTTTTTGCTGTGTGGCACATGATATTCCTTGTTTTTCATGGCCGAGGCCATCAATGGCCCTTGCTTTAAAAATATTTGTGGTTTTTCACATTTAAATATTATTGATGTGTCATTCAATATTTATTGTTATTAAAAGTTGGTATTCTACTTATATACATGTAAACTCCTTATTTTATTATATTTTTGTGAATTTGAACTCATTTGAACCATTTAAATTTAATAATTAAAGTATGACATGAGTATATACAAGTTATTTAATAAGTGAAAGGAATGGTTATGACATACATGTGGTAACCACAATAAAGTACATATTTTATATTAATGTACGGAATGATATGTACTTGTCTCTCCCATGTACGCAATGATATGTATTAGTCTCTCCCATTAACCTCATCCGATTAGCGTCTTTTTGTCATAACTACAATAACCTGTCTCTACATGATAATTGTAGTAACAATGAAGACGTTGTTTAAATACATGAAAATATTCTAGTGAAAGTACAATTTTTTATTTACATGCAATGTTCGAAGCGATAAATTTGTTGCAAGCTTAACCATGTAATCAACGATATAATACAAAAACGTGGATCAAAGTTAATTGTCTATGAACCAGACCCGTTGCACTAGGCAACAACGTTTCGTGAAAGGAATCTGAGTATTATCATTAGAAGAATTATGAAGTGAGGATTCGTATTTGGATATACAGGTTATATGGTTTGTACGAAGACTCGGAGAGAAGACTTTAAGATGGGACAGTTCAAAGTGATCAAAGTGAAAGAATTTGTTTTGACTTTAAGATGGGACATCGTTCTATAAAATCTAGGTCAAAGTGATCACTACCTTGTTGTAGGGCCTCTGACACGATTCTATTGCCTAGTAGAATCAATGTCGTTGAAGTACAACTCTGTATCTAAGTAAAAGAATTGGTTTTGACCTAGTTGGAGCAACAGAAAAATAGGTTGCATTTAAGTAGCTTGCATGAATGGTCTTATCAGAGAAGCTGATATCATCTAACACTAATGTCATTTCTCTATAGTTCATAAAACTTCTCAGCATAATATTAATGACACAAAGAAAAACTGCCCACTCCTATCGCGATATACAAGACAAGAAATATTAGGCGACATTTATTTGACTAAAATATAAATATGTTATGGGCACGAAGTCAAGAAGAATCTATATAATACTCTATAACTGAACTTTACAAACCCTTATGAAAAAAATAGGAAAATTGGACAAACAGTGTCAGCTTCACTTGTGTCATGTTGTGATTTAAAGAAAACGTCATTCAGTTTCCAATTAACATGATTGGTAGTTAACTACACACTATATTTAATGCATTTAATGCTTTTATGTATGTCATCTTCGCCAATTGACATGATGCCATAACACTTAGCATTGTCATAATTTGTTCTAAAATCTTATTGGTTGTATAGATCTCTTGGTGATAAGATCTGCGTCCAATCATCCAGAGCCGGTCTATTTGAAAAACTTTTTTCCTTTGGTTTCGAGGATCACCATGGCTGACATATAACCAAAAGTTAACTACAACGCATCATAAAAAATTCATAGTAGTCAGCACAATTAGGCCTAGCAAAATAGAGCCATAAAATAAAATCATAAGCCACCCATATGACAAAACCATTTTAAACAAATATACCGACTTATTATATAGAAGAATGTGAAGTACTTAATATTGTTGGCACTCAATTGATTTATTTTTCAATATAGATCAAAGTTAAACACAAAACGAGTGAAATCACAAAGTCTAATGAAATCAATAAAACCACTTATTTGGTGAGTAATCTACTAAAATGAATAAATTTGTTTAAGTTATGTTAATCAAAAAATTGAAGATCATACCTTTGAAGTACTCGGAGCATTTTCTTCATTGTTTATCAGATTTATATATAATTGCATTTTCTGTGTAAAAATACATGACATGACACAATTTAGCACATCTTATGTATGAAAAAAAAACACTAAATATAAACATATATTTTATAGAAAGATGATAACCTTTTCTTCTTCTTCTTGCTCTCAAGGGTCTCCCCTTGCTCACCAAATAATCTCTCTAACATTTCCGATCAAAGCATCTTTCTAAGCATCTTTCTCAGAGGAATGATTACAAAATAGTTGTATGTATATTTTTAATCATGTGCTTGGTTGCTATAATATATAACCATCAAAAAGGAGTTATGTTTTGGTAACTTATGTTTGACATGACATTTAGTAAGGGTTGTGGCGTTACTTTGAAAGTAAAAACTTATAGAAGGTGTTACATTTTATATAAAAACATGTATGCGTCATATTTTGGTAATATATAATTTCTTGCACAAAATTATATTTATGCTTTTGTAATTTTTTTCTTTCCCTTGCTATTTTTTGCTTACGAGAGAATTTCTCGTTAATTCCCTTTATTTGTACAATATTTTTGTGGCCAGTATATGAAATCATGAAAGTGAGGTTATATTTTTGTAACTTAAATTCCCACTAAAGCTTTTTATTATAGTAACACGTGATATCTTGTAGAGAATTAAATTTTGATTACACTTATATTTTATGTAACATATAAAATTTGAATACTATCAAAAAATATTATCTCCCATCTTACTTTACTTGTCATCTTAAAAATAACTACATAGATTGATTTTAGTGCTTATAATTATAATTTTAGAAATTAAACTAACGTAAATTTTTAATCTTAAATAAAATTGAAAAAAGTCTAAGAAAATTTACTATTACTCTTAATAATATTAACAATAATATTAATTATTATTATTATTATTATTAATTATTATTAATATTAATTGAAAGGTATGATGTGTAAACTCCCATCTAAATTTTGGTACATGAAATTCGTTACTAATCTATTTTTAAGTGAATGTCTGCATTTATTAATTTGCTTATAATTCAATGATAAATATACAACTCTTGCCCACTATTTTTACACTATTTTCAACACTTGACACTAGTATTAACTAGTAATTATTTTTAATATGATTTTGACTTATATATTTAATTTCACAATTTTTAATTATTACAAAACTTGGAGTTTTTGATCTAGTAAATGTTTCTAATAAAATATATTTACTTTGCACTCTTGTACCAAATAAATTAGTGTGTACATTTATATTTTGGTCTAAGTTCACTTTTATAAAAAAACAATTATGGGCACTAAATTGGTGATGTTAATTGTCCGAGTTATTATTACTTTAACTCTAATTGTTTTGGTTTCTGTATGTAAGGAGTAATGAATAATTTTTGCTCTGGCATTGGTCAATATTCAAATATTTTTGTATGTTCTCCAAGATTTGACATTAAACTTTAATCACATGATATTCCTTATTTGACATTAAACTTAAATTACATTATATTCCTTATTTTTCTCATGGCTGAGGGCTATCCATGGCCTTTGCTTTAAAAATATTTGCAGTTTTTAACATTTAATTTTTATTTGAATTTAAGTCTTTAATATTTTTTATTGTTGACCATAATTATTTTTCCAGTCCCTTGTTCAATATCTCTTCATATGTTCAAGAGATTGCATGGGCATGTTTGACTGCAATATAATATTAGTATGTTTTTTTGCCTATAATTATTGCTACACTGGCAAGGTTTTGCATTTGCAATGCATAATTAGAAGCAGATACCCAGTGAAATCAGCAGTTAAACATAGTGTGTGTTAGTTTGTTAAAAATATGTGATCTTGTGTTAAAAAAATATTATTGAAGAGTCATTAAATACTAATTGTTATTAAAAGTTTGTATTGTACTTATATACATATAAACCCCTTATTTTACTATATTTTTGTGAATTTGAACTCATTTGAACCATTTAAATATAGTAATAAAAGTATAAAATTAGTATACACAAGTTATTTAATAAGACAAAGCAAGACATACATGCATGCTTAGTCCATACATTTTTTAGTTGACATCTTTTTTAATATTTAATTCATAAATTTTTATACTGCATCTAAATAATGGTACCAATGTGACATATGGTATATGTTAGCGAATTGTGTGATAAAATATGAGCTATTTTGAAGGAAATATTAAATTTGATGACAAAAAAAATATTTTTATAATAATTAAAAAAAATATAATTATTTAATATATTGTTACGTATAATAAGAGAAAATAATTGATATATACATTTTTGGATATATGGTCACCTAGTAAACATGTTATTTACATCTTTTTGTCATAACTGCAATAACCTCTGTCTAGTTGATAATTGTAGTAACAATGAAGACTTTGTACAAATAATAATTATAATAACCATTTATATATAATAATTAAAGTATGAAATGAGTATATACAATTTATTTAATAAGACAAATGAATGGTCATGATCCATATATTTTTTAGTGTACATTTTTTAATATTTAATTCGGAAATTTTATAGTGCATCTAAATAATGGTACCAATATGACATACTGTATATGTTGCCAATTATTTGATCAAATATCATTAATAGGTTTTAAAGAAAAATATCAAATTTGATGACAAATAACAATATTTTTATAATAATAAAATTATGTATAATTAATAAATATATTGTCACTTACTTATAGTAGGAGAAAATAATTGATATATACACTTTTTGGTATAAAACCACTAATATGGTAACAAAAAAAAGTATTTATTTTATGTTAATATGTATTATCTCTATCCATCTCTCCCATCAACCTCATCCCATTTACATCTTTTTGTCATATATGCAATAACCTCTGTCTAGATGATTTCTCATCTTTTATCTTCCCTTTCCTCAGCATTACAAGTCACCAATAATTCTCCACAGTATTGAGTTGGGTTATATAATACACTCACAACTACTATAGAAAAACAACTAATGATAGAACTATTTTTCCACGGTATTCATTTGTCCACCATCTGCAAACTTCACAATATAAAAATGGCAAACAACCAAATGGAAGGGAAAAATGGATAACTAATAGGAGGTTATTATATTTTTGTAGTTTAGAGTCACGTGTTATAACCCTTTCATAAGTAGTCGGAAACTTAATATCCATCTTGGTAAGATATACTTCTCAAGAATTGTCTTCATGAAGAATTTTTGTTTCATAAGATATAACAGGCACAGCAGCCCTGCATTTTCAAACTTTGCACAAGTACACACAAAATTGAAATCTGATGTATTAACATCAACCATGTATGATACAAGTTTATTTTTATAGTCAAAGGTCACTTCATAAGTTAAATTCTCTCCCTCTCCTTTAACATTTTTATGCTGAAAATAAAATAATAATCTAAATTCTTCTATAAATTTTTTGAAAACCAATCTCGTACAAACCTGTATGAGCCTCAACCGGATACATCTCCGCAAAGTTGGGTTTAATTGTCATACAAATAAAATCTTCTTTTTCTTCCTTATTATGCCCATCATCTGATCAATAAATTCGGACAATCCAGTAGAACTATGAACAAATCCGTCAAAAAAGACACTCATACTCTCGCTTCTTTTAATGGATTTCATACCTGCAATAGTTATAAATATTGTTTGATTCATACTTAACAAATAAAAGTAGCAGCATGAGCAAATAAACATCTTATAAGAAAAGAAAGATATGGCTCAAAATATGAAGACTATAAAAAGATACATAAATATAGAGGTACTTGCAAAAAAGGTTTTTCCTAAATAAGCTCGCACCCAATGATGCCTTTGCACATGAATGGTCTCTAACCATCTCCAATATTTCTTTTCCCTTTTTTGTTTCTCTGTCAGAGGCTCTTCAAAATAGTGTTGGTATTTGTCTTTAATCATAGTCCAACATATTTTTGATTCTTCGATGCTTCTATAGATTTCATCAAATTCTGGATTATACGAAAATCAAAGTGAACGAATATGTTCATCCTCCTGTAGTCCAAGATGCCACTTACAAAATCTATGATGTGTATACGGAAAAACCTTTTTAATTGCACTACAGATAGCTGGATCTTGTTTCGTAATAATTGCACCTACATTTCAACCAATTTTCAAATAACCAAATAAAAGTATCTTCACGCTCATCCACCAAAAGGGCACAACCAAACAAAGTGGATTGCATACGATGATTTACACCCATAAATTGTGCAAACGGCATTGAAAAACTATTAGTTTTGTACATCATGTCAAACACAACAATATCGTCAAATAACATATATGAATTCCTCGCTCTTCCATCTGCCCATAAAATGCTTCTACAAACTTGATTCTCATCAATTTCTATTGCATAATAAAATTGAGAATCTTGTGCTTGTCTCTCGAAACTTTTTATAACTACACCGCACTTTCTCCCAATGTTACTTTTTCGGCTAATTCTCAGATGATCACTAACTTGTTGTAAAGTAATTTTATTTGATGGCTGACCAGATCCATTCAGCAAACGAGAAATTTTAGCCGGCCTAATTTCTCATCTATGATATTCTTCTATGGTCATCTTGGGTTGTTCTTTATGATGTGAATGTAAATACACCTTCTTTTTTGGAGAATCCTTTTTTGGAGAATCAATCATTGGATGTGTATGTGTTTTATAAAAACTGCTAATGCACCAAGTTCCTCCATTAGTTTGATGAATATTCATATGAGCCTTACAAAATTCTCTTGTTTCTCTCTTTCGTTTTACTTCCCTCCCCAACTCTCGTTTATGAGGCCCTTTAAAGCCCTTTTTGTTATACACGAAATATCTCTTTATAACCGTACCATCTTGGAATTTAGTAAATGAATATTTTCGTGTAGCAAATCCTTGTTTCAAAGAAAAAATCTTATAAAAATCGTAAGCTACTTCACTAGTAAGAAATTCCATACCAATTTGAGGCACTTATGAATCAACATGACAGCCTTCATCTGTGATAGAATCTGGTTCCTGAATACAGTTGTGTGATTCATCTTCAAAATCTTCATAATGTGATAACTGCTATTTTTCCTCAGGCTCGTATATACACCGACTATGTTCATCGTTCTCCATTGATTTAATGAAAAAAATCCTAATTTTAGGATTGGACTAAGACATGACTGGTGAATTTGGATTTTAAGGGAGTACGGTTTTGGATTTCGAGGGAGGGAGAGACGTGAGGTTAGAGACGTGTTTATGAATTAATTGATGAAACATATGTATATACTGAAAGACGTCCTATTTTTATAACCTTAGGGGACAAACTTAAGATTGTCCTCATGCCGCGTTTTCTCTTCTATATAATCCTTACTAGTTTTTTTTCTCTTTGTACACTGACTCTCCCACTAGGTCCGTTCTTCTTCTTTCTATATTTTATAATATTACATGCATGTTTTACTATGTGACTTGTATATACAATTAAATGCTCCCCTCTTTCATGTATATACGTTTTGACACTCTTGATTTCTTTCCATGCTATTTAAGTGTATGTGCGATGGTTAAAGGCCTTGCCTAAATAGCTATCATTAAAGAGCTTATTTTATTGTTATTTTATAGGTGTTTATAAGTTTTTTTTATCTATCTAATTTTGGTAATTATTTTCTAATGTAATCACATCAACAAATTTTAGTTATTAATTTCACATGAGTTATGTCATAGTTTTATGCAAGGTAAACATGAGATAGTTTTTTTTACAAATGTACATTCATATTTTTATGTTATATATAATTAAAAATAGTTTTTGCATATTAAGAAAATTTGAATTTGCTGGAATTAGTTTTAGACTGGAAATCACATGGTATACTTGTTGTTAAGATACTTTACACCTTTTCTCTCCCACTAAATGATTTATGCACTTATCCCTCATGTACTATTATTATTATTATTATTATTATTATTATTATTATTATTATTATTATTATTATTATTATTATTATTATTATTATTATTATTATATTTCAGGATTAATGTGATTATGCAAATAATGTGTTTTTCATAAGTTATATATATTTTTATATACATAAGTATATGTTAATATTTATAAGTTTAAGAAGTTTACTTACATGTTTTATTTATTTATTTTCCCTTATTGTCAGCATGAACATTTAGTATAAGGGTTGTATAATTTTATCATTAGTGACCTTTACACTGAGAATACATGTGTGGACACAGTTATTATGCCTCATCTTATATACATGTCATTTTTAAAATAATTGGTATTATATATTAATTATATTTTGCTTCATCTATTTAAATTAGGATTATTTGGCATTATATTTGGATTCATTCAAGTGACTGAGGTAAGTTAACTCTTAACACTTTACTTTATTTTAAAATCTTTAAAATATTTTTGTGCATATAGTTTGGGAAGTTGCTTTTTATACTTAGAGAATGCAAGGGCACACACTTATGATACCTTCGTAAGGAAAATTATAAAACTTGTCACCTGGCCCTAGCTGTTTCTTGCTGGGCTCTTTGGTTAATTACTTACAAAATTTTGAGATACTAAGTTTTTGGAACAAGGACTAGCTTAGTTTGGAATAATATTTTAGTGATTATGTTTATATAGGAATGCTCTCAAGATTTGCTATATAATGCTATTTATGTTTGAAATTAAAAAATTGCCTATGCTTATTTGAGACTTATTAGAAACATGAATAAAATTTGTAGTTTTAGTTTGATATTTAAGTATATTTTATTGTCTAAAAAAAGTCGGGGTATTTCATATTCAGACATAAATATAATTAAATTAAGTATCTTTATGAGGTTTAAGTGAAATTAAAAATTATAGAATATCGACATTTATTTTTAATTATCATGTGTTAGTCATTTGTTTAAATTACTACTTTGATAGTTATAATGTATATATTCTCGTTTTTAAATTTTAAACTTAAATAAAAAAAATATAAAGAACCCATAAACAAATATAAAAAAATGATAGAAACAAACTAACATATATAAAGAATAATTACATAAATAGAAAATAACAAAAATACACAATTAAGTTACATCAATTAATTAATATATGAAGTTCAAAGTACAACAAAACAAAATAATATTTCAAGAAAAATGAAACAAATTACTAAAACAAACTCACTCAAGTTTAAGTTGAAGTATAAGTTCAAAGTAAAACTAATCTCATGAAATAATAATGTTGTTTTTTCAATTATACCAATTCTACTCATTTATAATATGTAATTATTTTATACAAAAATCCTAAACAAATATCAAAAAGCTATACAAAGAAACAAACATAAAGAACAAATTTATAAATAAAAAATATAAAAAAATGTACAAATAAGTTATATCAATTAATTAATACATACAGAGTTCAAAGTAAAAAAAATTATAAATGTCTATCTGATTTCTTAATCCACATCTCAACAATATTAACAGAAGTATTAGCAGATTTATATCTAGTAGACGATTTATAAGATGAGTTAGAGAAGTGGCCCTTGATACCACATAATATAGATTCAGATGTAGGGTGGCCAGCTTTGCCACAATCTCGACATTTCTCATAAGGCATCTTATATTTCATAGGAGCTCGCTTATACCCCCTTGAAATGCACGTTTCTTGATTGATTCACAACCTAAACCTCCTTTATCAAGAGAGGATTTTTGTTCTCCAAGAAGAGCATTCAAAGTTCCTTCTCCATGGAAACATTTAGCTAAATCCTTTTCAAGCTGTTCGACTTTCTGCTTTAATTCAGGAACCAGGGGATCAGGAGCACTGTCTTCTTTAACGGTTTCTGGATCAACAGATATTGATTCTTTCTTCAAGGCTTCAAGGCATACATCCTTCATTTCAATCTCATTTTTTAGATATTGATTTTCTTCAGTAAGTTTTGAAACCCTTTCAAGCAATGATTTGTTCTCAGCAACTAGGGCTTCTTCCTTCATGGGGTCATCCATTTCACTAAGAACTTCACTTAAAGCTTGCTTTAAATAAGCATTCTTTTCTTTCAATTTCTTAACCTGGACCTGCAAATTTAAAATAGATGAAGATATATTTGAATTATACGTAATATTTTGTACCTCATCATTATCACTGGAGTTGTCCTCTAGTCCAGCAAAAACAAAGTTGAGCAACTTCATCTTCTGAATCAATCTCCACATCAGATTCATCATCACTCCAGGTAATTAATGCCTTCTTTTTGTTCTTCACCTTGTAGCAGTCCTTTTTGAAGTGTCCTTTCTTTCCACACTCAAAACAAGTATCCTTGCTTTGATTCACTTTGACCTCCTTGCTCAGATTAGATTTGAAGTCCTTCTTCGGAAACTGTGACTTCATAGGTCGTTTGGAAACATTCCGTTTGGCAAGAAATTTATGAAACTTCTTTGTTAGAAGAGTAATCTCTTCATCAGAATCATCAGGAGACTCATCTGCATCTGCATTAAGTGCAAGAGTTTTTCTTACGAGGAGCTTCATCTTCTTCATCATATCTACGTAGCTGATTTTCGAATTCTTCCAATTCACTGAACAGTGTTAGAGTATCCATAGTCGAAAGCAGTGTTGAATCCTGCAGAATGGTAACCTTTGGAGCAAACTTCTTTGGCATTGCTCTGAGGATTTTCCTATTAATCTCAGATTGAGGAATGATCCTTTCCAGAAGTGAGATGGAGTTCATCAATGTCAGAAACCTCCCTTGAGCATCTCGCATGCTTTCATCTCTTTCCAACCTGAAACCTTCATAGTCACTCATTAGCATACTTAATTTTACTTCACGTACCTTAGACGTGCCTTCGTGGCTGACTTTGATCGTATCCCAAATCTGCTTGACAGTAGTACATGCTGAAACTTTTCTTAATTCTGTAGCTACCATGCCATTGAGAAGTGAGTTCATAGCTTTAGCATTGGAATTCATTGCGTTCACTTCTTCGGGAGAGAGATCCTTGAGAGATTTTGGCTTCCCTTCTTTCATAGGAATTGTGAAACCGTTTTCTACAGCATCCCATTCAAATGCATCACGCTGGAGAAAGATTTTCATCTGAAACTTCCAGTCATTGTAGTTTTCAACACCATGAAGCAGTGGTGGATAATTGTTTGAATACCTATCTGGTTGAGCCATGGATCGCTAGAAAAATAAACACTAAAATGAGAATTAAATGCACCTGCTCTGATACCAAATGAAATTCGATGGCTCGATAGATAAAATAATATTCTAACTGTCAAGGCGAATGGGACAGTCTCTTATGCAAATGGGACAGTCCCTTTACAAATGAGACAGGGTATGGGACAGTCTCTTTTAACTGCAGAAAGTAAAATACTGAAATATAAATGCAGTAATAAAGAAATCAAACAATGCAGAACACCAAGAGTTTTCACTTGGTTCGGCCCCTACACCTAGTCTATGGCCTACATCCAAGTCCCCATGCCAACTAGCATAGAGAATGTATTATATCCACTTAAAACAAAGTACTTACAAACTTTCCTTGATTACAAATTTGGCCCACTTGAAAGAACCCTTTCCCTAGCACACAGCTACCTAGCACAAAGCTACTTGGCCTTCCTGTTGTAATAAACCTCCCACAACCCGGGACAAGTGATATAATACACGATTCAGTTACAAGAATGTAATATGAAATTTTACAACTCAAACTAAGTTTCTTGTTTTTCTGGATATGAATATCTCGGGTATGAAACAAGAAAATGGTTTCAGATGATGAAAGATTCTCGTGAAAGTGTTAGCTTCAAATCTGAAATGAAGAGTTGTATTTATAGGCAATGTTCTAACAGATTTATTTTCAAACACAAGATAAGGTTGGAAGATAAGTTTGTTTGAAAATATTTTGAATGAATCTTTGAAACTAATCTGTTAGTACGTTTGAAAGAAATAAATCAAGTAAAGATAAGGCTTGAGATATTTAAACATGATTCATCAGATAAGGTGGTGAGTTTGTTTGAGATAAGGTTTATGCAGATAAACAAGATTTACACAAAACCCTAACAAACCTAAACCTGAGAAATAGTCTCCTGGAAAATATGAACAAACTGCAATGCTTGAATCTCGGTTACTTGCATTCTGTTTATCTTCTGTTTATCTGCAATCTGGAAATCATCATAAACCTGAACATCTAACATACATATGGTATTTAGAAAAAAATAAATAAGTTATCCATGCAAGGATTTATGTGGATAAAGGTTATATGAATATTGTTTTAGTAATAACCAAATATTTTATAACACAGAATTGATGTACAATAATATTGTACTCTTGTATATGGTCATACCTTTGAAGTACTGAGCATTTTCTTCATTATATTATATCCTATATATAATTGGTGTAAGACAGTTAATATGGTATGTTTGTGTGGTTTGGTCGTCATGGCTAACACTCATTTAATGTGTCATATAAAACTCCCTCAACCGTACACGTAAAAATTTCATTTGAGAAGTGTCATATAAAACTTCCTCAACCCTACATATATGGTGAAAAAGTTAATTTTCACAATAAACTCTAATTATTTCTAATACATTTATAATAAGTAAATATTGACAATAAAGAGCAATTAATTTAAGTTAAAATATTATAATATTTCAAAATATGAATAAAACTAATAATTATATCATATATATAATTAGTGCAAACCACTTAAAATGGTATTGTTACATGGTTTGATGGTCACCGTCTATAAGGTCATTTCATAACTAAACCTCACCCTCAAGTTCAAAGCACAACAAAAAAATCAATTATTTCTTTTAAAAAAACAGATGTACGTTGTTCAATAAAATTTATTCTAATCATTTATAATGTGTAATTATTTATAAAACACCCTAAAAAAATATTAAAAAACTATAAAATCAAACAAACATATATAAAGAACAAATATAAAAATAAAAATTGTACAAAAAAGTTACATCAAATAATTATTAATTCAGAAAGCAGAGAAGTTCAAAGTACAACAAAACAGAATAATATTTTAGAAAGAATGAAATAACTAAAAGATAAATAAAAGTATATGATAAAACTATAGACAAAATAATTTAAATATATAAATAAAAATTATCATTTTGAAACCATATAATCATTTCATAAATAAAACAATTTATCTTCCTCGCACACACTTTAAGTTGAAGTACCGGAGTTCAAAGTACAAAAAATTAATTAATTTTTTTATATAAAAAAAAGTAGATTGGCCAATAAACTCATAAAATAAAAATGTGGTTTATTCAATAAAACTCATCCTAATCATTTATAATATGTAATTATTTTAAATAAACCCCTAAACTAATATCAAAAAACTACATAAACGAACAAATATAAAGAACCCATAAACAAATATAAAAAAATGATAGAAACAAACAAACATATATAAAGAATAATTACATAAATAAAAAATAAAAAAAATGCACAATTAAGTTACATCAATTAATTAATACATGAAGTTCAAAGTACAACAAAACAAAATAATATTTCAAGAAAAATGAAACAAATTACTAAAACAACCTCACTCAAGTTTAAGTTGAAGTACTTAAGTTCAAAGTAAAACTAATCCCATGAAATAAAAATATTGTTTTTTCAATTATACCAATTCTACTCATTTATAATATGTAATTATTTTATACAAAAATCCTAAACAAATATCAAAAAGCTATATAAACAAACAAACATAAAGAACAAATTTATAAATAAAAAAATATAAAAAAAATGTACAAATAAGTTATATCAATTAATTAATACATACAGAGTTCAAAGTACAAAAAAAAATATTTTTTTTAAAAAAACAATAGTTTTCCTAATAAATTCAAGAAATAAAGATGTAACTTGTTTATAAAAAATCATTCTAAGGAAGCTTTTGACAAGCTATTTTCAGAGTATGGCTCAGCTCCGTTGTTTCCTTCATCCCAGAACAAGGCTTCTGGTTCAGGCAAGGGCAAAGCTCCAGTTCATGTTGATGACGATTCTGATTAGAGACCCTTTTATGATGAAGGGGGAGAAATTTAAGATGTTTGATATTTTTTTTTGACGATGATGGGTTTATTTGGTTAAGACTATGTTTCTGAATGGGTGTTTATGTTTTTGATGGATGTTTTTGGATGACTTTGTGATGGGTGTTTATGTTTTTGATGGATGTTTTTGGATGACTTTGTGATTAACTGATATTCTGGATTTGATAGATAACTATTGCAACTGGACATCCTGGTTTAGGGATGGGTTGTTATGTTTTAAGTATTTAATGTTTGAGATTGTTTTATGCATATTGTTCTGTTGTCTCATTCATTCTTTAGTTGTCTCATTCTCATATAATTGCACATATTATAAACTGCAATATATTCTGTTGGTTCTAACTTTGTTTTACAGGCCTTTAGTGTTTTTTGATAGGGGGAGCATTTATGCTTTCTTTGTCATCATCATAAAAGAGGGAGAATGTTAGATGCTCAGGTTTATGATGATTGCAGATAAAAAGAAGATAAACCGAATGCAAGTAACCGAGATTCAAGCTTTGCAGTTTGTTCAGATTTTCCAGCAGTGGCTATTTCTCACGATTAGGTTTGTTAGGGTTTTGTGTAAATCTTATTTATCTGGATAAACCTTATTTCAAACAAACTCACCACCTTATCTTATAAATCAAGTTTAAAATCTCTCAAGCCTTATCTTTACTTGATTTATCTTCTTCAAGCGTACTAACAGATTAGTTTCAAAGTTTCATTCAAATATTTTCAAACAAACTTATCTTCCAACCTTATCTTGTGTTTGAAAATAAATCTGTTAGAACTTTGCTTATAAATACAACTCTTCATTTCAGATTTGTAGCTAACACTTTCACGAGAATCTTTCATCATCTGAAATCATTTTCTTGTTTCATACCCGAGATATTCATATCCAGAAAAACAAGAAACTTAGTCTGAGTTGTAAAATTTTATATTACATTCTTGTAACTGAATCGTGTATTATATCACTTGTCCCGGGTTGTGGGAGGTTGATTACAACAGGAAGGCCAAGTAGCTTTGTGCTAGGTAGCTGTGTGCTAGGGAAAGGGTTCTTTCAAGTGGGCCAAGTTTGTAATCAAGGAAAGTTTATAAGTACTTTGTTTTAAGTGGATATAATACATTCTCTATGCTAGTTGGCATGGGGACTTGGATGTAGGCCATAGACTAGGTGTAGGGGCCGAACCAAGTGAAAACTTCTGGTGTTTTTACTTTTCAGTTTTCAGCATTCTGCATTTTATTTCTGTTCTTTATTTTCTGCAGTGTAATTGAGACTGTCTCATACCCTGTCTCATTTGTAAAGGGACTGTCCCATTTGCATAAGAGACTGTCCCATTTGCCTTGACAATTAGAATATTATTTTATCTATCGAGCCATCGAATTTCATTCCTGTCCACCATATCACCTACCAAATCGCTGTCCGAAAACAATGGTATTGAGAGCCTAGGCTGGGCTTGACGTGTGAGTATTGAGGCATGACGTGTGAGTAGTGAGGCTTGACCTAAGTTATGAGGTATGAGCATGCGGTGGCGTGTGAGTTTAGTTGGGTGTGCTATAAAAAACTACTTCTATTTTTGTTTTGTGTTTCTTGACACTGAAATATTTTTGGTATATTTAAATATGTTTTGCATGTTTAAATTTTGGGACCAAATTTTTTTAAGGTGGGTAGAAAGTAATATCTAGGATTTTTATATTAAAATATTTTGTATTTTATATATTGATATTAATTGTTCTTGTAAAATATAAAATTTATTTGATAGAGTTTTATGGTTTGAAAATTAAAAAAATTACATTTAAAAATAATAATTATCTTTTGCTTTAATTTTTAAGTTTGTTGTTATTAGTGGGTAAGGAGTAGGAGTCCTCATAAGACGTGTTCACTCAAAGTGGGTATGAATTTCAAATACTGGGTGGCAGAGTAAATTAGGAAATAAGTTCAACCAATAGTTCTACATAATCCTTACTAATTTTATTTTATTTTTCTCTTTACAATGACTCTCCTACTAGGTAGGTTCTACTTCATTCTATATTTTATAATATTACATGTAATTTCACTTTCTGACTTGTATATACAATTAAGTGCTCCCATATGAATGTATATATGTTTTGACACTGCTAATTTCTTTCCATGCTATTTAAGTCTATGTGCCATAGTTTATTTTACTTGTTATTATATAGGTGTTTATAAGGTTGTTATCAATGTGCTAGTTTTGATAATTATTTTCTAATGTAATCACATCAACAAATTTTAGTTATTAATTTCACATGAGTTATGTCATAGTATTTAGTACAAAAATATTTGTGTGTAATTACATTTTATGCAAGGTAAACATGAGAAAATTCTTTTTACAAATGTATATTCATATTTTTATGTTATAAATAATTAAAAATAGTTTTTGCATATCATGAAAAATTGAATTTTCGGGAGTGGTATATTTGTTGTTAAGATACTTTACACCTTTCCTCTCTCACTAAATGATTTATGCACTTGTCCCTCATGTATTATTATTATTATTATTATTATTATTATTATTATTATTATTTCTATTATTATTATTATTATTATTATTATTATTATAATTATTATATTTCAGGAATAATGTGATTATGCAAATATTGTGTTTTTGATAAGTTATATATTTTTTTGTATACATCAGTATGTGCTAATATTTATAAGTCTAAGAAGTTTACTTACATGTTTTATTTATTTATTTTTCCCTTATTGTGCGCACGAACATTTAGTATAAGGGTTGTATAATTTTATCATTAGTGACCTTTGCACTAAGAATATATGTGTGGACACAGTTTCTATGCCTCATCTTATATACATGTCATTTTTAAAATAATTGGTATTATATATTAATTATATTTTTCTTCATCTATTTAAATTAGGATTATTTGGCATTATATTTGGATTCATTCAAGTGACTGAGGTAAGTTAACTCCTGACACTTTACTTTATTTTAAAATCTTTAAAATATTTTGTGCATATAGTTTGGGAAGTAGCTTTTTATACTTTATTTAAAAATCTTTAAAATATTTTTGTGCATATAGTTTGGGAAGTAGCTTTTATACTTAGAGAGTGCGAGGGCACACACTTATGATACCTTAGTAAGTAAAATTAAAAAAAATGTGTCACTTGGTATTTATGGCTCGTTTCTTGCTGGAGTCTTTGGTTAATTACTTACAAAATTTTGAGGTACTAAGCTTTTGGGACAAGGACTAGCTTAGTTTGGAGTAATATTTAGTGATTATATTTATATTGGAACTCTCTCATGATTTGCTATATAATGCTATTTATGTTTGGGATTAAAAAATTCCTTATGCTTATTTGAGGCTTATTCCAAACATGAATAAAATTTGTAGTTTTAGTTTAATATTCAAGTATAATTTATTGTTTAAAAAAAGTCAGGGTATATCATATTCAAACATAATATAATTAAATTAAGTATCTTTCTGAGGTTTAAGTGAAATTAAAAAATTATAGAATATCGACATTTATTTTTAATTATCATGTGTTATTAATTTGTTTAAATTACTACTTTGATAGTTATAATATATATATTCTTGTTTTAAATTTTAAACTTAAGTTAAAGACATCAAAAAATGATAACCACTTAATAAAATTATTATATATGCATGAATTGTTTGTGTGTAATTATATATGAATATATATGTATTTATGATCAAATATATAATAATAAGTTAGATATACAAATATACATATGTATTTAATCCATTGGAATAAAAGGAGTGCTCTAAGATGTCTCATGTTCTCTTAACTATATATGCCTACACTCACAAAGTTTACGTACAACCCCATTTTTATGTCTACATTTGATACATACACAATTATGACATTAGTTTTACTTTTTTAGAGAACACATATTAACTAAAAATTAATTTACGAACAAAAAAAAATATACAATACAGTACAAAAAATTTAAAAAACCTAAAAAAGTTATAGAACATTATTAATAAAGAACACAAAAAAATTCATAAATCACACATAAAAATGGATGAGACATTATTTTTTTATATTATTTATTAAAAATTACAAAATATAGGAAATTTTAGAATACAAAATTGTAGAACATGTGACAACATTCTAAAAATGTTATTAACCACACATAATAAAATTACAAAAAAACAAAAATTATTTTACACAAAAAATAATGAAAATTTATAAAACTCATTTTAAATTATATTTATAAAAAGAGAATATATAAAATTACAAAAAATTATATATAAAATATAATGTAGACACAACATAACTATATAATATAATATAACATGAGATAGAAATACATAACATATATTAAAGTTACTATACAAATACGAGATAAAGTGAAAAAAAAAGACTATTATATAAAAAACAAACAAAAATGTCAAAGTTAATTTTGATTGTACAATACAAATGACAAAAATCATTTTATGAGAAAATTTCTTGTTTTTAATGTTGTTACAACACGTATATACTAGAGTACTCAAATAACAGGGTTACTATGTGAGACCGAATATATTTATGAAAAAATTATTAATTATTGAATTTGGTTATATAATAATAATTTAAAAGTAATATAACTATGAGATGCATAATAACAAATTACCATTAATAGTTGACTCAAATCGATAAAAGCCAGAAATTTATTGACAAGTTTCTATACAAAAATGTGTGTATTATTAGTCATGTATTCATGTATTTCTTGTTAAGGGTTAGTTATTTAAATTAGATGTGATAATGGCTTTTCTTTATAAAGCAGCACACATGTAACTTCTATTAATTAGTTATGCAAATAAAGTTATAGTTAATGTGAAATAATAATAGTATGTATTTTTATTTATTAATAAATCTTACTATCATTTCTATGGTGAGTAAATATTACATTTGTTCAATTTACTAATAGCTTATCTTAGTTGTATAAACTACATGTGATCATGGATATGGTTCACCAGTATATTTGGCTAACTTCTCCCCAAACATATAATTATTAATTTGTTCTTTAGCTTCTTATACAAAGGGGTACAATTGTTGCACATATTGCCCATATGTTTTTAGTTCTTAATTAGTAATTTCTTATTCTTTACCCTCTCTATTTTAATTATTATATATTTTTTAAAGGTAATGGTGCATAGAATTATAAATTGTTACCCTTTTAGTTAAACTTTTTTGTGTGTATCTCCTCGTGTGAATTCTTGTCCTATTCCCTTATGTTAAAATTATCTCTTTTTTCCCTACTCATCCATTGGCAAATTATTATTCTTTCATACCATCTACACCTCTTCATATGAATCTCTTTAATGTTTGTTTTTAATGTTTGAAATTATGAGTACCAATCCATAATCATTTTATAGGGCTGTTTAGATTTTAAATTTTCCTTATTTATCTTGTTAGTCAAATTTATAAATAGACACCTTTTTGTACTCTTTGCTTACCTGCTGATGTGAATGTTTTATCTTCTCTCTCTTTTAAAAAATAAAAATATTTGTTAAATTTATTGATTACTCTTTAGAATTATTATCTTATTTTTTTATAGTGTAATCTTTGCTACCTCTATTCCCCTATTTAGAGTAAAACCAATGATGAACTTGTTAAAATTGACGGCAGTTTTGCGTGACAAAAGTTCATACCTACACATAATCTCTTTATAGTGAAGGCCTCCACCTCTAATGCATCAAAGAAAAAGTAAGAGTCATTGAGGAACAAAAGGTGAGATATAGTGTGAGCATCTCGAGCAATAACACACTCATGAATCAATCCCACATCCTCGTTTTTCCTTACTCAACCCTTCTACACATAAAAATACAAGGAAAAATAGGATCCCCTTGTTGGAGTCGCAGTTGAGGAATAATCTCTCCAAAAACCTCACCATTTTACAAGAAGCTGTGAGAAATGTTAGCTTTTAATCTGAATTTTGTTATTAATAAATTATCTGTTTTAGTTTGTCTAAAAGTCTTAGCCATTGATTTGGTCGTGTGAGACCGAGTCGTGCTAGCAGTTGATTTTTATAGGATCGAGTGTAGTGGTAGTAGTGCTCCGGGAGTTTTCCTTTTCTGTTCCAACTTTCTAGCATTTTAACGTTTGTAAGTCTTTATATCTTTGATCAGAGTCATTAATAAACTGTGGGTCTTGGACGTGCATGTAATGTGTGTTTACATTCTTTTCTCAGTTTTATATATTATACACTTTAAATACATATAATATTGCAGGTAAGAATCCTAGATTTGGTATCAGAGAGTGGTGCAAGGTGAATGCTAAAGTACATGCCAACGATGACAACGTCGGAGACAAGCAAAGTGAAGAATGGCTCTTTTGGACTGAATTACCCAACGCTGAAAAAGGAAAATTACACAGGTTAGGCGATAAAATGATGGTGTTCATGCAAGCGCATGGGGTGTGGGATGCAGTGGAACCTAGCGATCCCAGTGTAGCAATCGATGATAGAGTGGATAAGGGAGCTTTGGCTATGATATACCATGTTATACCAGAAGAAATGTTGCACTCTCTCGCAGCAAAAAAGACATCCAAGGAGGCATGAGATGCACTCGAAATAATATGTCAAGGAGTTGATCGTGTCAAGACGGCCATGATGCAACGATGAAGGCAAATTTGAATCACTTAGTATGAAAGAAAGTGAGCTAATAGATGACTTTTTTATGAGGCTAAATGGGCTGGTAACCAATATAAGGGTATTGGGAGAAGAAGTGTCTGAATCTTATGTAGTAGAAAAATTACTTAGATCAGTGCCACCAAAATTCCTTCAGATCACGTCCACTATTGAACAATTCGGGGATTTGGACAAGATGATGGTGGAAGAAGCGGCTGTTTCTCTGAAAGAACATGAAGAAAGATTGAAAGGAAAAACTGAAGCAAATGGGAGTCAACTACTCCGTACCAAAGAAGAATGGATCAGTAGTGAAAGTGAAGACAAGAATTTGTTACTTACCAAGGAGGAGTGGCAGAGAGCGAACAGAAATGACAATGAAACAGGAGGAAGCCAGAGAAGAAGAGGAGCTCGAGACAAAAGCAGAGTTCAATGTTATAATTATGGGATATATGGACACTTCGCAGCCATGGTAGAAACCGAACATGCACAGAGAGCAAAGGCAGGAGGTGAATATTACACAAGTGGAGGACGAAGAAATGGCTTTGTTATTGGCCAAATGTGATAAAGAAGAAGGAGAAATAATGTTGTTTAAAGAAAAATAGGTAATTCATGCACTCTCGACCAACTGTGATAAAAAAATAAGCGGAGTCCATTATATGATATCTTGATAATGGTGTAAGTAATCATATGACGGGATACAAGTCGAAGTTTTCTGAACTAAATGAAGGAATTAGTGGCATGGTACGCTTTGGATATCTAATTTTGATAATTATTTTCTAATGTAATTACTTCAATAAACTTTAGTTATTAATTTCACATGAGTTATGTCATAGTATTTTGAAAGTAAATATTTGTGTGAAATTACATTTTATGCAAGGTATACATGAGATAGTTCTTTTTACAAATGTACATTCATATTTTTATGTTATAAATAATTAAAAATAGTTTTTTGCCTATTGAGAAAATTTGAATTTGCTGGAATTAGTTTTAGACTCGAAATCACATGGTATACTTGTTGTTAAGATACTTTACACCTTTTCTCTCCCACAAATGATTTATGCACTTATCCCTCATGTACTATTATGATTATTATTATTATTATTATTATTATTATTATTGTAATTATTATTATTATTATATTTGAGGAATAATGTGATTATGAAATTATTGTGTTTTTATAAGTAATATAATTTTTTGTGTACATAATTTACTTACATGTTTTATTTATTTATTTTTTCCCTTGTTGTCCGCATGAACACTTAGCATAATTGTTGTATAATTTATCATTAGCTGACCTTTACAGTGAGAATATGTGGGGACACACTAACTATGCCCTCATCTTTTGTAAATGTCATTTTAAAAATAGTTGGTATTATATATTAGTTTATATTTGTTTCATCTATTTAAAATAGGATTTGTTTGGCACTTATATTTGGATTCATTGAAGTGACCGAGGTAACTTAACTCTTCATACTTTACTTTATTTTAAAATATTTAAAATATTTTTGCACTGTTTTTATATAAAAATTTATGGATCAAGTAGAGTATTTTAGATACAAGAATTCCCTCTGACTTGTGAACCAATTATTAATTGCTTATAGTTCCGGAACTAGTCTTTGATACCTAATTAGGGAGTGCTAATTATGATGCCTTCGGGAGCCCACAAACCTATAACACCTTAGTAAGGGGCCCATTATTGACAAAATTATGAACTTTGATACTGTGTCATCAGGTATTTGTGGCCTTAGCGGGCTAATAGCTTAACTTACCCAAGTGAGGCATTTCAAACTCTTGACTCATCTGCCTTTTAAATTGAACAATGTTCCCCGCAATAGTGCCTATAATAATTAGATCATCAATGTAAACACCAATGACTAGTGATTCATTTCCCTTCTTCTTAGTGTAGACAGCATGCTCCAAAGGGCAATTACGAAAACCGAGCTTTTCCAGACATTTTTTAGTTGTGTTTACCAAGCTCGTGGAGCTTGGCGAAGTCCATACATCGCCTTATATAACCTGTAAACCTTTGTCTCCAGTCCTTTTTTATGCATCCATCAGGTTGTTTGATATAAACCACCTCATATAGTCTACCATTAAGGAAGCCTGATTTTCACGTCTAAATGGTGCACCTCTCACTCATTTCTGGTTGCAAGTGCCTACAACATGCGAACTGTTTACATCCTGTTACAGGGTTGAAAGCTTTCTTCAAAATCAATCCCGAGTTTCTGTACATACCCCTTTGCCACCAATCGTGCCATGTACTTCAGCACCTCACCATTCGTATCTCTTTTTACTTTATATACCCACTTCAAATCTATGGCTCGATGAACTTCAGGCAAGTCTGTCAAACTCCATGATTCATTTTTCTCTATAGCCTCATTTCGTAATCCATGGAATATTTTTAGTGTTGTTCCTTTACCGCCTGTGTGTAGCAAGTAGGTTCATCAATTCCAATTAATAGTAACTCATCATCCAAATTCGTTTGCTAATTCTCTTCCTCGGTTTCGTTGTATATGTCGCTGATGAGTCTGAAATTTTTTGGGGGTTCACTTTAATCATATTCGTGACTGAACGAGGAAGCTTGAGATGGGTGTCACAGTTTGTGGTGTAAATGTACCGCTTGTGGTGGGTGTCAAGGTTCTGATGTAGATATACCACCATCCTGTTGTTCACCTTCTTTCACCTTGAAATTCTTCCTCCTGGTGGTTTGGTATAACAAATGATGCAGAGGACAAGTTTGCAGATGAAACTGCTTCATTCCACTTTCAACCCTTAGCTTCATCAAAAATCACGTCCCTATTGATAAGTATGTTGTTCGTTCAAGATCATATACACGATAAGCTTTGGTTCCGGCTTCCCTTCCCAATTTACAAAATACTTGCTCCTTTTGTCTAGTTTCTTCACATGAACACTAGAACTTTCATGTAACAGATGCAGCCAAAACTCGAAGATACTCAACCTGAGGTTTTTCTTCTGTACAGGCTTCATACGGAGTTGCTCCTTGTACTGCCTTCTTAGGCACTCAGTTCAATAAATATACAGCAGTCTAACAGCCTCGCCCCACATGTATGATGGCTATCTCAGTCACACAATAAGCTTCTTGCCATCGCTGTTATAGTTCGATTTCGACATTCCACAACCCCATTCTGCTGTGGGGAATATGGGGCTGTGTAGTGTCTGAGAATACCAATATCTTCACATAAAGTTTTGAAATCCATTGAGCAAAACTTGCCACCCCTGTCTGTTCGGAGAACCTTTATTGCTTCGCCTGACTCCTTTTCGACCAACGCCTTGAACCTCTTAAAGCACACAAGAGCCTCATCCTTAGTTTTGAGCATATATACCCACATAGCCCTGCTGAAATCGTCCACCAAGAGTAGAAAATACCTATTGCTAGAAAGAGTTGATGGAATATAGAGGTACTTACAAAAAAGGTTTTCCCTAAATAGCCTCACACCCAGTGATGCCTTTGCACATGCATGGTCTCTAACCATCTCCAAGATTTCTTTTTGCTTTTTTGTTTCTCTGTCAGAGGCTCTTCAAAATGGTGTTGGTATTTGTCTTTCATCATAGTCCAACATATTTCCGATTCTTTGATGCTTCTACTTTTTTTAATCATTTAGAGTAGACTTCATCAAATTCTGGATAATACGAAGATCAAAGTGAACGAATATGTTCATCCTCATGTAGTCCAAGATGCAACTTACAAAATCTATGATGTGTATACGGAAAAACCTTTTTAATTGCATTACCGATTGCTGGATCTTGATCTGTAATAATTGCACCTACATTTCAACCAATTTTCAAATACCCAAATAAAAGTCTCTTCACGCTCATCCGCCAAAAGGGCACAACCAACCAAAGTGGATTGCATATGATAATTTACACTCGTAAATGGTGCAAACGGTATTGAAAAACTATTAGTTATGTACGTCATGTCAAACACAACAACATCGTTAAATAACATATATAAATTCCTCGCTCTTCCATCTGCCCATAAAATGCTTTTACAAACATGATTCTCATCAATTTCTATTGCATAATAAAATTGTGAATCTTGTGCTTTTCTCTCCAAAAACTTTTTATAACTACACCACACTTTCTCCCAATGTTACTTTTTCGGCTAATTCTCAGATGATCACTAACTTGTTTTAGAGTAATTTTATTTGATGGCTGACCAGATCCATTCAGCAAACGAGAAATTTTAGCCGGCCCAATTCCACATCTATGATATTCTTCTATGGTCATCTTGGTATGTTCTTCGTGACATAATTTATGATGTGAACGTAAATGCACCTTCTTTTTTGGAGAATCAATCATTAGATGTGTGTGTTTTAGTACTTAAAGTAATAATTTGAGAAATTTAACTAATGTAAATTTTCTAATTTTATATTAAATTGAAAAAATTCTATGCAGAATTACTTCTACTCTTAATAATATTAACAATAATATTAAATATTATTATTATTATTATTATTTTTTATTATTATTATTATTATTAATTGAAAGATATGACATGTACACTCGAATCTAAATTTTGGTGCATGAAATTTGTTACTAATATATTTTTAATTGAGTGTCTACGTTCATGCATGTAATTCATTGATTTGCTTATACTTGGACACAAAATTAGATTGGATATTACATGGAAAGCCTTTGTAATAAGATTTTAGTTATATATTTCAATTCACAAATTTGAGTCAATACAAAACTTGGAGTTTGTGATCTAGTAAATGTTTCTAATAAAATATATTTACCTTGGGCACTTGCACCAAATGAATTGTGGTATACATTTATATTTTTCTAGGTTAACTTTTAAAAAAAATAATTATGGGCCGTAATGTTTATTCATTATTTTAATATAACTAGCTTTATAACAGTGCAATGCACACCCATGTTCTAAATTGAACTAGTTATTGTTACTTTAACTCTAATCTAATTGTAATGGATAGTTTATTCATTATTTTAATATAACTAGCTTTATAAGGCATCGTAATGGACATGTTTATTCATTATTTTAATATAACTAGGTTTATAAAGCTGCAATGCACACGCATGTTCTAAATTGAACCACTTATTGTTACTTTAACTCTAATTGTTATGCATGTGTATGTAAGGAATATTTTTTGCTGTGTGGCACATGATATTCCTTGTTTTTCATGGCCGAGGCCATCAATGGCCCATGCTTTAAAAAATATTTGTGGTTTTTCACATTTAAATATTATTGATGTGTCATTCAACATTTATTGTTATTAAAAGTTGATATTGTACTTATATACATGTAAACTCCTTATTTTATTATATTTTTGTGAATTTGAACTCATTTGAACCGTTTAAATTTAATTTAAAGTATGACATGAGTATATACAAGTTATTTAATAAGTGAAAGGAATGGTTATGACATACATGTGGTAACCACAATAAAGTACATATTTTATATTAATGTACGCAATGATATGTACTCGTCTCTCCCATGTACGCAATGATATGTATTAGTCTCTCCCATCAACCTCATCCGATTTATCTTTTTGTCATAACTGCAATAACCTGTCTCTACATGATAATTGTAGTAACAATGAAGACGTTGTCTAAATACATGAGTAATACTAGTGAAAGTACAATTTTTTATTTACATGCAATGTTCGAAGCGATAAATTTGTTGCAAGCTTAACCATGTAATCAACGATATAATACAAAAACCTGGATCAAAGTTAATTGTCTATGAACCAGACCCGTTTCACTAGGCAATAACATTTCGTGAAAGGAATCTGAGTATCATCATTAGAAGAATTATGAAGTGAGGATTCGTATTTGGATATACAGGTTATATGGTTTGTACGAAGACTCGGAGAGAAGACTTTAAGATGGGACAGTTCAAAGTGATCAAAGTGAAAGAATTTGTTTTGACTTTAAGATGGGACAGCGTTCTATAAAATCTAGGTCAAAGTGATCACTACCTTGTTGTAGGGCCTCTGAGATGATTCTATTGCCTAGTAGAATCAATCGTTGAAATACAACTCTGTATCTAAGTAAAAGAATTGGTTTTGACCTAGTTGGAGCAACAGAAAAACAGGTTGCATTTAGCCCCTGTTTAAGTAGCTTGCATGAATGGTCTTATCAGAGAAGCTGATATCATCTAACACTAATGTCATTTCTCTATAGTTCATAAAACTTCTCAGCATAATATTAATGACACAAAGAAAAACTGCCCACTCCTATCGCGATATACAAGACAAGAAATATAGGCGACATTTATTTGACTAAAATATAAATATGTTATGGGCACGAAGTCAAGAAGAATCTATATAATACTCTATAACTGAACTTTACAAACCCTTATGAAAAAAATAGGAAATTGGGCAAACAGTGTCAGCTTCACTTGTGTCATGTTGTGATTTAAAGAAAACGTCATTCAGTTTCCAATTAACATGATTGGTAGTTAACTACACACTATATTTAATGCATTTAATGCTTTTATGTATGTCATCTTCGCCAATTGACATGATGCCATAACACTTAGCATTGTCATAATTTGTTCTAAAATCTTATTGGTTGTATAGATCTCTTGGTGATAAGATCTGCGTCCAATCATCCACAGCCGGTCTATTTGAAAAACTTTTTTCCTTTGGTTTCGAGGATCACCATGGCTGACCTATAACCAAAAGTTAACTACAACACATCATAAAAAATTCATAGTAGTCAGCACAATTAGGCCTAGCAAAATAGAGCCATAAAATAAAATCATAAGCCACCCATATGATAAAACCATTTTAAACAAATATACGACTTATTATAGAAGAATGTGAAGTACTTAATATTGTTGGCACTCAATTGATTTATTTTTCAATATAGATCAAAGTTAAACACAAAACGAGTGAAATCACAAAGTCTAATGAAATCAATAAAACCACTTATTTGGTGAGTAATCTACTAAAAATCAATAAATTTGTTGAAGTTATGTTAATCAAAAAATTGAAGATCATACCTTTGAAGTACTCGGAGCTTTTCTTCATTGTTTATCAGATTTATATATAATTGCATTTTCTGTGTAAAAATACATGACATGACACAATTTAGCACATCTTATGTATGAAAAAAACACTAAATATAAACATATCTTTTATAGAAAGATGATAACCTTTTCTTCTTCTTCTTGCTCTCAAGGGTCTCCCCTGGCTCACCAAATAATCTCTCTTAACATTTCCGATCAAAGCATCTTTCTAAGCATCTTTCTGAGAGGAATGATTACAAAATAGTTGTATGTATTTTTTTAATCATGTGCTTGGTTGCTATAAAATAACCATCAAAAGGAGTTATGTTTTGGTAACTTATGTTTGACATGACATTTAGTAACCGTTGTGGCGTTACTTTGAAAGTAAAAACTTATAGAAGGTGTTACATTTTATATAAAAACATGTATTTTGACCTTATCATGGCGTCATATTTTGGTAATATATAATTTCTTGCACAAAATTATATTTATGCTTTTGTAATTTTTTTTCTTTCCCTTGCTATTTTTTGCTTACTAGAGAATTTCTCGTTATTTCCCTTTATTTGTACAATATTTTTGTGGCCAGTATATGAAATCATGAAAGTGAGGTTATATTTTTGTAACTTAAATTCCCACTAAAGCTTTTTATTATAGTAACACATGATATCTTGTAGAGAATTAAATTTTGATTACAGTTATATTTTATGTAACATATAAAATTTGAATACTGTCAAAAAATATTATCTCCCATCTTACTTTACTTGTCATCTTAAAAATAACTACATAGATTGATTTTAGTGCTTATAATTATAATTTTAGAAATTAAACTAACGTAAATTTTTAATCTTAAATAAAATTGAAAAAAGTCTAAGAAAATTTACTATTACTCTTAATAATATTAACAATAATATTTTATTATTATTATTATATTATAATTATTATTAATATTAATTGAAAGGTATGATGTGTAAACTCCCATCTAAATTTTGGTACATGAAATTCGTTACTAATCTATTTTTAAGTGAATGTCTGCATTTATTAATTTGCTTATAATTCAATGATATATACAACTCTTGCCCACTATTTTTACACTATTTTCAACACTTGACACTAGTATTAACTAGTAATTATTTTTAATATGATTTTGACTTATATATTTAATTTCACAATTTTTAATTAATACAAAACTTGGAGTTTTTGATCTAGTAAATGTTTCTAATAAAATATATTTACTTTGCACTCTTGTACCAAATGAATTAGTGTGTACATTTATATTTTGGTCTAAGTTCACTTTTATAAAAAAACAATTATGGGCAGTAAATTGGTGATGTTAATTGTCCGAGTTATTGTTACTTTAACTCTAATTGTTTTGGTTTCTGTATGTAAGGAGTAATGAATAATTTTTGCTCTGGCATTGGTCAATATTCAAATATTTTGTATGTTCTCCAAGATTTGACATTAAACTTTAATCACATGATATTCCTTATTTGACATTAAACTTAAATTACATTATATTCCTTATTTTTCTCATGGCTGAGGGCTATCCATGGCCTTTGCTTTAAAAATATTTGCAGTTTTTAACATTTAATTTTTTTTGAATTTAAGTCTTTAATATTTTTTATTGTTGACCATAATTATTTTTCCAGTCCCTTGTTCAATATCTCTTCATATGTTCAAGAGATTGCATGGGCATGTTTGACTGCAATATAATATTGTTTTTTTGCCTATAATTATTGCTACACTGGCAAGGTTTTGCATTTGCAATGCATAATTAGAAGCAGATACCCAGTGAAAAATATGTGATCTTGTGTTAAAAAATATTATTGAAGAGTCATTAAACACTAATTGTTATTAAAAGTTTATTGTACTTATATACATATAAACCCCTTATTTTATATATTTTTGTGAATTTGAACTCATTTGAACCATTTAAATATAGTAATAAAAGTATAAAATTAGTATACACAAGTTATTTAATAAGACAAAGCAAGACATACATGCATGCTTAGTCCATACATTTTTTAGTTGACATCTTTTTTAATATTAATTCATAAATTTTTATACTGCATCTAAATAATGGTACCAATGTGACATATGGTATATGTTACCGAATTGTGTGATAAAATATGAGCTATTTTGAAGGAAATATTAAATTTGATGACAAAAAAAATATTTTTATAATAATTAAAATAAATATAATTATTTAGTATATTGTTACGTATAATAAGAGAAAATAATTGATATATACATTTTTGGATATATGGTCACCTAGTAAACATGTTATTTACATCTTTTTGTCATAACTGCAATAACCTCTGTCTAGTTGATAATTGTAGTAACAATGAAGACTTTGTACAAATAATAATTATAATAACCATTTATATATAATAATTAAAGTATGACATGAGTATATACAATTTATTTAATAAGACAAATGAATGGTCATGATCCATATATTTTTTAGTTTACATTTTTTTAATATTTAATTCGGAAATTTTATAGTGCATCTAAATAATGGTACCAATATGACATACTGTATATGTTGCCAATTATTTGATCAAATATCATTGATAGGTTTTAAAGAAAAATATCAAATTTGATGACAAATAACAATATTTTTATAATAATTAAAATATGTATAATTAATAAATATATTGTCACTTACTTATAGTAGGAGAAAATAATTGATATATACACTTTTTGGTATAAAACCACTAATATGGTAACAAAAAAAGTATTTATTTTATGTTAATATGTATTATCTCTATCCATCTCTCCCATCAACCTCATCCCATTTACATCTTTTTGTCATATATGCAATAACCTCTGTCTAGATGATTTCTCATCTTTTATCTTCCCTTTCCTCAGCATTACAAGTCACCAATAATTCTCCACAGTATTGAGTTGGGTTATATAATACACTCACAACTACTATAGAAAAACAACTAATGATAGAACTATTTTTCCACGGTATTCATTTGTCCAGCATCTGCAAACTTCACAATATAAAAATGGTAAACAACCAAATGGAAGGGAAAAATGGATAACTAATAGGAGGTTATTATATTCTTGTAGTTTAGAGTCACGTGTTATAACCCTTTCATAAGTAGTGTATCAGAAACTTAGTATCCATCTTGGTAAGATATACTTCTCAAGAATTGTCTTCATGAAGAATTTTTGTTTCATAAGATATAACACGCACAGCAGCCCTGCATTTTCAAACTTTGCACAAGTACACACAAAATTGAAATCTGATGTATTAACATCAACCATGTATGATACAAGTTTATTTTTATAGTCAAAGGTCACTTCATAAGTTAAATTCTCTCCCTCTCCTTTAACATTTTTATGCCGAAAATAAAATAATAATCTAAATTCTTCTATAAATTTTTTGAAAACCAATCTGGTACAAACCTGTATGAGCCTCAACCGGATACATCTCCGCAAAGTTGGGTTTAATTGTCATACAAATAAAATCTTCTTTCTCTTCCTTATTATGCCCATCATCTGATCAATAAATTCGGACAATGCAGTAGAACTATGAACAAATCCGTCAAAAAAGACACTCATACTCTCGCTTCTTTTAATGGATTTCATACCTGCAATAGTTATAAATATTGTTTGATTCATACTTAACAAATAAAAGTAGCAGCATGAGCAAATAAACATCTTGTACGAAAAGAAAGATATGGCTCAAAATATGAAGACTATAAAAAGATACATAAATATAGAGGTACTTGCAAAAAAGGTTTTTCCTAAATAACCTCCACCCAATGATGCCTTTGCACATGCATGGTCTCTAACCATCTCCAATATTTCTTTTCGCTTTTTTTTCTGTTTCTCTGTCAGAGGCTCTTCAAAATAGTGTTGGTATTTGTCTTTAATCATAGTCCAACATATTTTTGATTCTTCGATGCTTCTACTTTTTTGTGATCATTTAGAGTAGATTTCATCAAATTCTGGATTATACGAAAATCAAAGTGAACGAATATGTTCATCCTCCTGTAGTCCAAGATGCCACTTACAAAATCAATGATGTGTATACGGAAAAACCTTTTTAATTGCACTACAGATAGCTGGATCTTTTCGTAATAATTGCACCTACATTTCAACCAATTTTCAAATAACCAAATAAAAGTATCTTCACGCTCATCCACCAAAAGGGCACAACCAAACAAAGTGGATTGCATACGATGATTTACACCCATAAATTGTGCAAACGGCATTGAAAAACTATTAGTTTTGTACGTCATGTCAAACACAACAACA